>NW_027511113.1:300000-512500 GCF_048772815.1 Callospermophilus lateralis
TTTCTAATGACTCCAATTCACATAAAAAAATAAACCCCACAGTCAGTAGGCCTCAAATTAGAGAAGCAGAGTAGTACTAACAGCAGGCCTATTTGATCACTCCTGGTTCACAGAAAGTGTGTCCAGGCAACCCTGATTTTAGGCCATTAAGGGGCAAGGGAGATTATTTTGGAGACTGTCTTGGGCTTCGCCCCTCATGGAAACATCCAGCCAGAGGTTATGATGAGTGTCTATATGAAAGATCATGAGGGCCATGTGGGAGTGTTTTGGTTTTAATTGTGGCCATTTGTTTGGTGGTTGGAAGAGATGACTGGGTCCACCTTGACATGAACTCTGGTGTGATTCCCCTTAGAGACTGAGTTCTGGAACTGAACTCAGAGAATTATTGCCATGAATTGTGTTAGGATTTTAGGAGGCCATGCATGAGAGTCCCCCTTGAAAACTGAGATCTAGGCCCAGGGTGGCTTTCAACAGAGCACTGGGAATCACAGCCAAGATATCACGTGATTTTATTCTGAAAGACTTGGCAGCCATAGTTGAGAGTCGAAACACACATGGTCCTCATTGTAGACCACAATGGGCCTGGCTTCATGTGACCATTTGGCCACTTTTTGAGAAGCCTTGCCTGTGAGAATTCTCCAAAGCTTTCATTGAAATGTGCTTCCTCTACATTTAATGGTTCTGGAGTGAATTTTAACCCACAGTGCCTCCAACATCATCATTGAAAAATGGCTACAAAAATACCATAAAATTTTTGAAATTCCCATGACCAGGTGGCAATGGAGGACATTTGGATGTCCTGTTGCTGGTCATGAGTATACCAGACAGTGCTTTGATTGACTGGGTTTTATGAAAATCGTGTAGAACAGAGATGCCAATAAGTTGGAGCCTGCTGAGTAGTGGGCCTAGAGCCGTGGTGGTCAGGTGTATGATAAAACATCTGTGGTGGGGCCTTGTGGATCTTCCATTGGCTTCCAAATGGCTTGGAACTGACATGGTGCAGCGAGCAGTCCCTTCTATGTAAAGGCATCTTGTAATATTGAGAGATTTCAGGGCAATGTTCAGAATCATGTTGCTATCGTCAATGGGGCAATATATGTGGGCTAGAAGTATGTTTGGTGCATTCTCTTGCAGAAACTGACCCACCACATGTGACAGAACTCTCTCCAGCACTGTGATCCACTAAAACTCCTTGTATTTTTGAATCAAATAGCAAACTCCTAGTGCAGCAGCAAGAAACACCATGAAATTTGGAGGATGACCAAATGGCTTCACAGTCCACATGGGGAGACACTTAGACCCCAGTGGTCACAGTTTACCTACAAAGAGCAAATTCAGCACTGCTGCCTCATCTTCACTGGAAAATAAGAAACCATGTCCTCCAGGTCACATAGATGCAGACCCAGCTTTGATGGTCTCACTACAAATGAAGCTAAAGCTCCAGAAAACAACATATTTTTCAGGTGCCCAACCTCAGAGGCAGTTCTTCAAGAAGTCTTTAGGCCAGCAGAGCTCCATGTTTGTGGAGTGTTTACCCTGTCCCTTACTTTTGGGAACTCCTCTACCACCTCCAGTGTTGTGAACTACTGAGCATATTCCATTCCAGATATGTATTCACAGATTTTCTTACACTTCTCCTCTAATTGTGTCTTACTTGGGGCAAAAGTAATGTCAAGCCATAGTTCTTGATGAGAGTGGGAACATTTTTGTGTAGCACATATTTGCATACACATTGGATTCATTTTCCAATTTTCCATTTGAAATACTGAATCCCTGACACTAACCCCTACCCTACTAGACTCTGACTACTAATCGTAATATCATGGAGAATAATAACCCAATCAGAATAGAAATACAAGCAGTTCAGAGGAGGCATGTTTGGTATTGTTGGACTTGCCTTTTGCATTATATACGGTAGGAGTTATAAATCTAGTCAATTTTTTTGTTGAAATAGTTCTCCGTGTGTTTTTAAAGTTAACAAATATGTGAATTTATTTCTCCCTTTCTCTGTAGCCTAGTCAGCAGATGTATTTTTATATTCATATATAGAATCCTACCTGGTATCACACGTACATTTTTGTGAGGTGGCTGACTTGGTAGATACAAATTGTGAGAAGATATCATTCCTCCTAAACGCTGTTGAAACTGAAAATTCAACCTATGGGTGAGCCTCCTATTTGAACAACATTATACATAAATCCATGTTCAGTAAAACTAATATTGTTGGATCCGTGGATGATATGTATTTCATGATAAATTTCGGTTGGCATACATAATGCTACATTGTAATGTCTCTCTGTGTATATATATATATATATATATATATATATATATATATATATATACTCTCCAGATTTTTCAAAATATGAAATATATGTGCCTTATTGTGCACTCCCCAAATTCATTCATATTCATGTATGTGGATTTATAATCAACTTTTCAAAAGATTATTCTCAGAAATATTCATCAACCTGAAATACATATTGGTTGCCTAGTACTGAAAACTATCTTCAGTAAATGGTGCATACAAAACATAATATTTCAACATTGCAAGTTGGCCGCAAATAGAGTGCATCACACCCAGTGTACCACGCCACATTGCAGGTGAATAACGAGTTAAAATGACAAAAGACTATCTTGTTAGGATCTTATAGAAAAATGGGTGTGCACCGAAACCTAAAAGAATGATTTCCACCAACGAGGTCCGGTAATTGAGTCTCAAACGTGAGCTGAATATGCAACCGGAGATCCGGGCTTATTGATCCCTGTGGCCCGCCCCATGGCTGCAGACATCGAGGCACCACCGAGAAGCGACTAGCATCCAGGGAGAAACGTTGCTGCAGATTCTGTGGAATCCTGCCGGCTGACACCGCACTGAGCCCCAGGCCGAGTTCGGGATTTCAGTCAGGGAAGGAAGCTCTACAGTTCTTTCCCCCACAACGGAAACTCCACCAAAGAAACCAATGGCCACCATCTTGGAGAGCTGAAGTAACCACCGCCACTCTCCGATAGATTGCAACAATAAAACAGTTGTGTGTTTTCCGCTCATCTCCCATACAGTAGAAAATTTGCATAAAATCTCTCCTAAGCTTTCCAGGGGAGGGATTTTCAGAGACAGCCTGTATAAAGATTGCGGGGGGGGAAACTAGAGGCACCTGAACTTCAACTCCCCCTCCCATCAGTGGTGAAAACGAAATCTGTCTAGCCAGGGATGGGGGAAAGGGCAAACGGAAAAAATAATAAAAATAGAGTGCTGGGGTTCCCAATAGACACAATCCACACCCAAGAAACGGCAAGCCAGAGTACAGTTTGAGCTGCCGAGGGCATTACTCAGGGGAAATCTGGTCTAGCAGGAGAAACCAGGACTAGCAGGAGAAACCAGGGGACTAGAGGCCAGGCCCGCGTGACTGGGCGCCTGGAGAACGCTCGCCCGCCGGCAACAGCCGGCCCGCTGCAGGTGCGACTGGACGGCTGGAGACTGCCTGCCCACCAGCGACCAATCGCCTGCCATATGCCCGCCCTAATGGGTGGCTAGAGATCGCACAACCGCCGGTGACAGCCCACCAGCTGACTGCGCGACTGGACAGCTCGTGACCACCTGCACGCCGGCGACCGGGAGCTGAAACCAAACAGAGACAGTACAGTCCCACACCCCCATGCGAACACCCGGGCAAAGAGCCTGGGGCCCACCATAGCAGAGAGGTGACATCACTGGAGCTCGGCCGTCGGAATTCCTTCCCAGTGGAATCCACTTTAGCATTCACAGTCTACCAACACAAAGGAGAGTCAATAGAGATATATAAAACCAAAACAAATATATAGAAGAGAGCAGAAACACAGCAATCAAATGGAGCTGGAAAGTAATGTGAACTTCATGAAAAAACAAGGGAAAAAGGTGTACAAATAATGCCGGACAACTTAATTTTACAGGAGGACCTAGAATCATCAGAAACAGGGATAGGGAAAAAACTCAATGCATCCCTAACTCAGATGGAAAGAAATATTAGAGAAGACATGAGGCAGCAAGTCCAAGCAATAAAAGAATATTTTGAAAATGAATTAAACAAACAAATTCAAATGGCAAAGAACGAGCTTCACCAAAAGACAGAGATCTTAAAAAAAATCAAACAGTAATCCTAGGAATGCAGAAAAATATAAACCACATTAAAAATTCAAACGAGAATATTGTAAATAGACTAGATCAAGTAGAAGTCAGAAGATCAGATAATGAATACAAAGTTTATCAACTTGAAAAGAATATAGTCAACACAGAAAAGATGCTTATATCCCATGAGCAATCTATTTAAGAGATATGGGATGTCATAAAAAAACAAATTTGAGAGTCATTAGGATAGAAGAAGGCATAGAGATTCAAACCAAAGGAATGGACAACATATTAAATGAAATAATTCTAGAAAACTTCCCAGAGATGAAAGATGGAATGGATTGCCAAATCCTTGAAGCCTACATGACCTCAAACATTCAAAACCATAATAGACCAACTCCAAGACATAGAATTATGAAGATAGCCAACATGCAGAACGTGGATATACGTTCTTCTCAGCAGCACAAGGATCCTACTCAAAGATAGATCATATATTATGCCATAGGGCAACCCTTAGTAAATATAAAGGCGTGGAGATAATACCATGCACCATATCTGATCATATTGGAATGAAACTGGAAATCAATGATAAAAGAAGGAAGGAAAAATCCTACATCATATGGAAAAATGAACAATATTCTACTGAATGTTCAATGGGTTACAGAAGACATAAAGGAGGATATAAAAAATTCTTAGAGACAAATGACTA
Source organism: Callospermophilus lateralis (assembly GCF_048772815.1). Taxonomy (NCBI): domain Eukaryota; kingdom Metazoa; phylum Chordata; class Mammalia; order Rodentia; family Sciuridae; genus Callospermophilus; species Callospermophilus lateralis. The sequence continues at coordinate 304,815 of NW_027511113.1, forward strand.
TACAGACACAACATACTGGAATCTATAGGACACAATGAAAGCAGTTTTAAGAGGGAAATTCATTTCTTGGAGTTCTTTCCTCAAAAAAAAAAAAAAAAAACAAATAAATGAACTCACACTACACCTCAAAAACCTAGAAAAAGAAAACGAAAACAACAGCAAATGTAGTAGAAGACAAGAAATAATTAAAATTAGAGCAGAAATCAACGAAATTGAAACAAAAAAAAACATTGAAAAAATTGATAAAACTAAAAGTTGGTTCTTTGAAAACATAAATAAGATTGACAGGCCCTTAGCCATGCTAACGAAGAGAAGAAGAAAGAGAATTCAAATTACTAACATACGGCATGAAAAAGGCATTATCACAACAGACACTACAGAAATACAGAAGATAATTAGAAAGTATTTTGAAACCCTATATTCAAATGAAATAGAAGATAGTGAAGACATCAATAAATTTCCTAAGTCATACGATGTGCCCAGATTGAGTCAGGAAGACACACACAATTTAAACAGACCAATAACAAAGGAAGAAATATAAGAAGCCATCAAAAGACTACCAACCAAAAAAAGCCCTGGAGCGGATGGGTATAGAGCGGAGCTCTACAAAACCTTAAAAGAAGAATTAATGCCAATACTTTTCAAGCTATTTCAAGAAATAGAAAAAGAAGGTGCTCTTTCAAATTCATTCTATGAGGCCAAAATCACCCTGATCCCAAAACCAGACAAAAACACTTCAAAGAAAGAAAACTACAGACCAATGTCTCTAGTGAACTAGGATGCAAACATTCTCAATAAAATCCTGGTGAATGTAATACAAATGCATATCAAAAAATTGTGCACCATGATCAAGTAGGATTCATCCCAGGGAAGCAAGGCTAGTTCAATATACGGAAATCAATAAATGCTATTCACCACATCAATAGACTTAAAGACAAGAACCATATGATCATCTTGATAGATGCAGAAAAAAAACATTCGACAAAGTTCAGCCTCCCTTTATGTTCAAAACACTAAAAAAACTTGCATCCCAGGGAAGCAAGGCTAGTTCAATATACGGAAATCAATAAATGCTATTCACCACATCAATAGACTTAAAGACAAGAACCATATGATCATCTTGATAGATGCAGAAAAAACATTCGACAAAGTTCAGCCTCCCTTTATGTTCAAAACACTAGAAAAACTAGGATAACAATGTTGAGTTACCTCAACATTGTAAAAGCTATATATGCTAAACCTCAGGCTAGCATCATCGTAAATGGAGAAAAACTGAAGGCATTCCCTCTAAAATCTGGAACAAGAAAGGGATGCCCTCTATCACCACTTCTATTCGATTTAGTTCTTGAAATACTACCCAGAGCAATTAGACAGACAAAAGAAATTAAAGACATAAAAATAAGAAAAGAAGAACGTAAATTATCGCTATTTGCAGATGACATGATAATATATTTAACAGACTCAAAAGGGTCTACAAAGCAACTGCTAGAGTTAATAAATGAATTCAGCAAAGTGGCAAGATATAAAGTCAACACGCATTAATCAAAGGCATTCCTGTATATCAGCAGCAAAACTTCTGAAATGGAAATGAGGAAAACCACTCCATTCACTATATCCACAAAGAAAATAAGATACTTGGGAATCATCCTAACGAAAGAGGTGAAAGATTTATATAATGAAAACTACAGAACCCTAAGGAAAGAGATAGAAGAAGATCTTAGAAGATGGAAAAATGTACCCTGTTCATGGATAGGCAGAACTAACATCATCAAAATGTTGATATTACCCAAAGTTCTCTACAGGTTTAAATCGGTGCCAATAAAAATCCCAACAGCATTTCTTGTAGAAATGATAAAGCAATCATGAAATTCATATGGAAAAACAAAAGACCCTGAATACCAAAAGCAATTCTAAGCAGGAAGTGTGAATCTGGAGGTATAGCGATACAAGAGTTCAAACTGTACTACAAAGCAATAGTAATAAAAACATCGTGGTACTGGTACCAAAACAGGCAGCTGGACCAATGGTATAGAATAGAGGACACAGAAACCAATCCACAAAATTACAACTTTCTTATATTTGATAAAGGGGCTAAAAACATGCAATGGAGGAAAGATAGCATCTTCAACAAATGGTTCTGGGAAAATTGGAAATCCATATGCAACATAATGAAACTGAATCCCTTTCTCTCACCATGCACAAAAGTTAACTCAAAATGGATCCAAGTGGTAGATATCAAATCAGAGACACTGTGTCTAATAGAAGAAAAAGTTGGCTACGATCTACATACTGTGGGGACGGGCTCCACATTCTTTAATAGGATGCCCATAGCCCAAGAGTTAATAATAAGAATAAACAAATGGGACTTACTTAAACTAAATTGTTTTTTTTCTCAGCAAGAGAAACAATAAGAGAGGTAAATAGAGAGCCTACATCCTGGGAACAAATTTTTACCCTTCACACTTCAGATAGAGCCCTAATATCCAAAATATACAAAAAACTCAAAAAATTAAACAATAAGATAACAAATAACCCAATCAACAAATGGACGAAGGACCTGAACAGACACTTTACAGAGGAGGACATTCAATCAATGAACAAGTACATGAAAAAATGCTCACCATCTCTAGCAGTCAGAGAAATGCAAATCAAAACCACCCTAAGATACCATCTCACTCCAGTAAGATTGGCAGCCATTATGAAGTCAAACAAAATAAGTGTTGGTGAGAATGTGGGGAAAAGGGTACACTTGTACACTGCTGGTGGGACTGCAAATTGGTGAGGCCAATTTGGAAAGTACTATGGTGATACCTGGGAAATCTGGGAATGGATCCACCATTTGACCCAGCTATCACCCTTCTCGGACTATTTCCTGAGGATCTTAAAAGAGCGTACTATAGAGATACTGCCACATCAATGATCATAGCTGCACAATTCACAATAGCTAGACTGTGGAACCAACCTAGATGCCCTTCAATAGATGAATGGATAAAAAAAATGTGGCTTTTATACAAAATGGAGTATTACTCTTCATTAAAAAATGACAAAATCATAGAATTTGCAGGGAAATGGATGGCATTAGAGCAGATTATGCTAGGCGAAGCTAGCCAATCCTTAAAAAACAAATGCCAAATGTCTTCTTTGATATTAAAAGAGCAACTAAGAAAAGAACATCGAGGAAGAGCATGAGGAAAAGTTTAACATTAAACAAAGACGAGTGGGGGGAGAGAAAGGGAGAGAGAAGGGAAAGCATATGGGAATAGTAGGAGACCCTCAATGTTACACAAAATTACATATAAGAGGATTTGAGGGGAAATGGGGGGGAAACAGTGGAGAGAATTGAACAACAGCAGATGAGGTAGAGAGGGAAGATGGGAGGGGAGGGGAGGGTGGATATTGGGGGATAGGAAAGGTCGCAGAATACAACATCACTAATATGCTATTATGTAAAAATGTGAATGTGTAACCAATGTGATTCTGCAATTCATATTTGGGGAAAAAATGGGAGTTCATAACCCAATTGAGTCAAATGTATCAAAGATGATATATCATGAGCTTTGTAATGTTTGGAACAACCAATAGAAATAAATAAATAAATAACGGTTTAAAATTGAGTGGGAAGAAATCAGCTAAAAATGGGTTGAGATGCATTCATTTTGCTAAGCAAAACTTTGCTTTGTTTAGTTGTAACTATCACAAATTTATTTTACCAGGAAATTGGCTTTTGAAAATGCACATAAATTGAGATTAAAGGATAATTCACCTACCTTCTTGAAAAATTCATAGCATTTCCTATATTTTTCAAATTTTATTTTTTTCGTGAATATTTTGTCATGGACCAGGTCTAGTCTTAGGCTATTCTTCCAGAATACTACCTCATCTGACAAATTCGTACAATCTGTTGGATTGTTGTTTTCACCTTTTATTTAATAGTTTCTAGCTGATAATGTGTATTTTCTTTATCTTTATTTGTACGTATATACCCAACAATATCTTTGCATTTTATGTTTTACTGGGGAAGAGACTGATCAAAAGCTCTTTGTTATATGTATCAACAATCAGACATTTAGAGCACGCAATTATTCTTAATTTTGCATGAAAATATCTTTGTACTATTTTCTTATACAGATTTAGAATTATTAATATGTCCCTACTGTAATAAGTAATTACTTACAAGAAGAATTAAACAATTGACTTTATATCAATTATGAATATGAAAAGTACTAAAATAAGGATTTGGCAATTAATACACAATTGATAGAAATTAAAATCACAAGAAAGCCATTTAAAATGTCAGTGCATATGGTCCTTAAATAATAGGTAATTCAAAAAACTTTTTTTTAATTCATAAGATTTAATATGCCGTATTACAGCTTAATGTGATATAAAACCTTAAATTATCAGTATTGATAAAAAAGAATGATACCTGTTTATTTAAATATGTTTATTTGATTTTCACTGTAAGATGTTAATTCTGGAAGGCTTGAGAATTAAGAAAGTTTTGGTCTATATTATTTTTAACAGGCTAATCAAAGTACTTTTAAATATATATGTATATATATATATATATATATATATATATATATATATATATATATATATATAATATGTAATGCATATGCATGAATATAGATACATATGTATAAAAATGTATTTTAATATATCTATCAGGTGATTATAATAAATTTTCTCAAGAAAAAAACAATGACTATAAAAAACAGTCTTAAATTTAAATTTTATAGCATACTACTGTTTGTAATGACATGAGAGAAAAACAGATATGAAAGGAAAACGAAAAAGGAAGAGAGAGAAGGGGGAAAATGAGGAAGAAAGTGAGTAAAGATGAGGGAGAGGCGTGTTCGATGTAAAGATAAAAGTGGAGGGGTTGGGTTTGTGGTTCAGTGGTAACATGCTTTTCTAGCATGTGTGGGACACTGGGTTCTATTCTAAGCACCACATACAAATAAACAAAATGAAGGTCAATCACAACTGAAAAAAATATAAACTAAAAAGGTAGAAATATTAGCAAAACTCCAAGCTTTTATGAATGTTAAATTTAAAAAAAAAAATTATGTAACATAGCCTTATGTAATTTCTAGACTATCCAAAAGAGTCATTAAATATTAGATTATTAGTGCAATAACTAAAAATCCATTGCTCTTTCCTCAACATTCTGTGGCATGCTAGTGGTAAAATAAATTCTATTATAACACCAAAAAAAAAAATCTAATATTTCTATAGTAACTGACCCAGTTTAATATCAAGGCTAGCAGATTCCTATGGGACATGATGTGTATTTTGACATTCATTTTTATTCAACACTGGAACATTACTATTTCTTCAGTTTATGCACATCATAGGATATATATTTCATCCACAAGTTCGCTAATTTATACGCATTTGTTTCACTTTCAGTCACTTCCTGCTTCAGAACACATGTATTTCTTATGTTTCTTGACTGCTCTTTTCATGAGACTTCTTTCCAAACACATTATTGTCGATTTCCATTATCACATTTGAAGCAAAACTCACACACCCGTATGATAAACCAAACCCTAATATTACCATTAGATGTAAAACTAGCTGGAATGAATGATTGTATATCAATATAAGATTTCTTACTTAGTTTCAGATATCAATTAAATCCATTATTTAAAGTGGAACCAGTTATATTATTTATTCACAGTATGGTCTTTTCATGCATTATCTCTATATTCATAGACACAGGGTACACCTCTTTGTACCCCCAATACTAATTTATACGTCTTCAAAATATTGCTCCCAGAAATGGTGGAAGAAATGCACATGTCACCTGATTTACATATACATTTTATCACAGTAATATTCTGGACACAAACAGCAAAGGTGACACTTATGATTTTACCAAACCTAAATGGAAAGTGAAGATGGATTACTAAAAACATCCATGTCCAGGTTGCCTAATGCTCTCAAATGTGAATCCTATTCTTGACTACATATTTGTTTCTTCCTAAGATTATATATTCAACCTCAATCCCCTTGAAAATGTCTAATCTTATCACTCACTTTATCATTTGCCTGATTTCCTAATGTCTCTATTGATATCTGCTTTCCTACATATTTTCCCCAGATTATCACTGTGACTGACTCTTCACATGTGCTCACATTTACATTCAATCTCTACCAGAAGCCCTATTGCTAAAGAACTTTTGGTCCAAATGCTATACTCACTCTTCGTTCTAAACCTACCGACTATCTTTCTAATAATACCGACTATCCCTTTTTGTCTAGAAGTTCTCTTTGACATTCCATCATTCAAGGTACAAAGTCCTATGCCATTGAACATCGATTTATCTGAGACATTTCTGCAGAACATAATTCAAAGCTAAGTATCCCAATCAAGGGCCCAATGCCCTTCTGGGCTTCAAATCTTACCTAGATTACTGTTTTCATTCTTATATTTCACTTTTACATTCTTGTAAATATTACAGGTTCCCATTACCATTATTCATCCCGCAGAATGATTCAAATCGAACTTTTATTAACCGTAACCATACACTCTTCCCTCAATCAAACTTTACAGAAGAGCAGGGACAGAGTTGCTTTTACAATACAGGAATGTAGGGGTTCTTAAACCTGCTGAGATCCTCAAAGGTCCATGCAGAAATGATCCCTGGAGAAGATGTAGGCAGCTATGAAGCAGTTGAGAGAGCAAAAGTCATCTTGCATGGCAAACCCCCTTGTCAGGATGAAGGGATGTGTCTGAATCAGTCTCTCTATTCTAAATGTAGAGAAGATGGACCAAACCAGGCCTGTGTGGGGAGATGTTCCCAGGCGCCTATGTTTGATATACCATTCTATTTTGTGAAATTGTCACCAAAAGTAGGGGCAGCCTCTATCTCATGGGACTCTTGGAAGCAAATGTTAAATCAAAGTGATTGCCAAGGTAGTGACCTCATGCAGTTCCTGAAGAAAGTGACCTACCTCACTTCCTTGGTGATGTAACTCTCTGAACTTGGAATCCAAGATGCCAGGCTCCCAGAGCCAGTCCCAGTCCCAATCCCAGTGGGCTCACTTGTTTGGATGTACCAAGGACAGAGTCAGTATTTCTTGGTATCTACTGATGTGAGGATTGCCAAATGCCAGGACAGATCTGAAGAGGGGCCTTTCCTGAGAAAGCAGGTAGTGGCTCACCGCTGGCTCCTGAGAACTTCACAGAGTTGGCAAAGGAGACAGATCTGAGACATGACAGGACATTTTATTGGAACATAATATGGCCCAACAGACAGAGGACACTCCAGATAGTCAGAGACATACTTGCGGGAAGGAGATGCCTTTGTGAGTGTGAGTGTCAGTTTGTGGTTTGTCTCATATTCTGAGAATAGGTAGGAAAGACAGTTTGTTTGGTTTGGAATAGACTGTTTCTAGTAAGTTTTTTGACAAGGTGAGTGATTCTATATCTGTGTATCCCACCGTGTCCGTGGTTGTAGACATTAGAAAAGAGAATGCATCAATGGATATGTCCTGTCTAGTAGAAAGCTTCCCAGCATTCATCCTGCCCAATTTATGAATGAACTGCAGCTTGCCTTATGGATGGACAACACCTACTATCTTCCTAAGTTTCTGTTTTCTTCCTGAATTCTGGCCACTCTGCAGAATAGGCTCATGGTTTTGTGTCCAAGATATGTACCACCTCCAAGCTCTGTGAAATGCCCATGTACTGGATAGCGGTAAGGAATGGGAACATCTCAGAAAACTCAGATATCAGTGTGACCAGGAAATTCTCAGTGGAGAAACCCTGCTTTGGGCCATTCTCTTACCTATGTTTCTGTTGCCCTGAATGTCAGGAAGGTCTTTGCCTCAGGCCACCTCTTTGTGAAGCCTGAAGAAAACAGTTTTCAAATGAAAATGAATGGCCATCTCCTGTGGCTCTTTGCTTAATTTCTTTAGAAAGGGATGTGTCTTAATCAGCCTCTTGGACCTGTGTGAGGTTGTGGCTTATATTCTCAGCACCTGATGGATCTAAAGAAAGATCCCATGTGTGCATCCAAACCAAAATGGCAAAAAGATCCGTAATGGTAGATGAAGTGTCTTGCCTTCCTTTGTTAGGTTCCTGACCTACATCAAGTGAGAATAGGGATCCTTTGGGCCAAATGAAATCTTCAAAGCCCTAAAGAAGTGCTTGGGTTTTCTCATTATTCCAAATCACATAAAGAATCTATACCTGACAGGCAGTAGGCTTCAAAATGGAAAAGCAGAGCAGTATTAACTGCAGTCCTATTTTATCACTCCTGCTTCATATGCAGGGTGTCCAGGCCCCCATGACTTTAGGCAAATTAGGGGTAAGAGAGCTTATTTTGGACACTAACACATACCCCACTAGACTCTGACTACTAATCCTAACATGATGGAGAATAATAACCAAAACAGAATAGAAATACAAGCAGTTCAGAGGAGTCATGTTGTATAATTGGACTTGCCTTTTGCATTATATAGGGTAGGAATTATAAATCTAGTCAATTTTTAATTAAAACAGTTCTCCATGTGTTTTTAAAGTTAACAAATATGTGAATTCCTCTCTCCCTTTCTCTGTGGCCTATTCAGCACATGTGTTTTTATATGCACATATAGAATCCTACCTGGTATCACATGTACATACTTGACAGGTTGCTGACTTGGCAGATGCAAATTGTGAAAAGAGATCACTCCTCTTAATGCTGTTGGAACTGAAAATTCAAACTATTGGTGACCTTCCTAGCTGAACAAAATTATATATAAATCCATCTTCAGTAAAAAGTATATTTTGGGATGTGTGGATTATATATATTTCATGATAAATTTTGATTGGCATATATATTGCTACTTTTTAAAGTCTGTGTGAGTGTGTGTGTGTGTGTATATATATATATATATATATATATATATATATATATATACTCTCCAGATTTTTGAAAAAATGAAATATATGTGTCTTATTATACACTCCCTAAATTTATTCATGTTCATGTATGTGGATTTATTATCAACTTTTCACAAGATTATTCTCAGAAATATTCATCCACCTGAAATACATATTTGTTTCCTAGTACTGAAAACTAACTTCAGTGAATGATGCATACAAATCCTAATATTTCTACAGTTACTAACCAAGTTTAAGATCAATGCAAGTAGATTCCTATGGGACATGACATGTATTTTGATGTTCATTTTTTTTCAACACTGGTACATTACTATTTCTTCAGTTTATGCACATCATAGGATATATATTTCATCCACAAGTTCGCTAATTTATATCAATTTGTTTCACTTTCAATTACTTCCTGCTTCAGAACACATGTATTCCTCCATGTTTCTTAACTAGTCTCTTCATGAGACTTCTTTACAAACACATTATTTTCGATTTCCATAATTACTTTTGAAGCAAAACTCACACACCCTTAATGACAAACCATAACCCTAATATTACCATTAGATGTATAACTGATAGGAATGAATGACTGTGTATCAATATAAGATTTCTTATATATTTTAAGATATCAATTTAATCCATTATTTAAAGTGGAATCAGTTATATTATTTATCCACAGTATCATCTATTCATGCATTATCTCTATATTCATAGACACAGGGTACACCTCTTTGTACCCGCAATACTAATTTATACATCTTCAAAATATTGCTCCCTGAAATGGTGGAAAAAATACTTATGTCACCTGATCTACATATACATTTTATCACAGTACTATTTTGGATACAAAATGCAAAGATCACACATATGTTTGTACAAAAGCCTAAATTGAATGGGAGCATGGATTACTAAAAACATTGATGTCTAGGTTGCCTAATTCTCTCAAATGTCCATCCTATTGGTGACTACATATTTGTTTCTTTGAAGATTATATAGTGAATATCAACCCTGTTAAAATGTCTAATCCTATCACTCACTTTATACTTTGCCTGATTTCCTACTGTCTCTATTGATGTTTCCTTTCCTACATATTTTCCCCAGTTTACCTATGTGACTGACTCATCACATGTGCTGACATTGACATTCATTCTATTACCGAAACCCTATTGACAAAGAACTTTTGGTCCATATCCTGTACTCACACTTCTTGCAAAACCTACTGACTATCTTCCTAATCCTATGGACTATCCCTGTTTGAGTGGATGTTCTTTTCTACAATCTATCATCCAAGGTACAAGGTCCTATGTCATTGATTATCGATTTATCTGAGACATCACTGCAGAACGTAATTCAAAGCTAAGTATCGCAATCAAAGGCCCAATGCCAATATGGACTTTAAATCTTACTAAATTTCTGTTTTCATACATATTTTTCAACTCTATATTCTTATATATATCACAGATTCCCAATACCATTATTCATCCAGCAAAATGGTTCCTAACCCAAAACAAACATGTAATTAACCCTAACCATAAACTGTTCCCTCAATCTACCTTTATAAAAGAGCAGGGACAGAGTTGGTCTTACAATACAGGAAAGTAGGGGATTGTCCACCTGCTGAGAACCTCAAAGGTCCATTCAGAATTGATCCCTGGAGAAGATGTAGGCAGGTATGAAGGTCCTGAGAGATCAAAAGTCATCTTCCATGGCAAACAACCTGGTCAGGATGAAGGCTTTTGTCTGAATCAGCCTCTCTCTTCTTAATGTAGATAAGATGGACCAAATGAGGCCTGTGTGGAGAGCTGTTCCCGGGTGCCTATGGTTGATATACCATTCTAACTTGTGAAAGTGTCACAGAAATACGGTCAGCCTACATGTCATGGGAACCTTGGATGCATGTGTTAGGACAAACTGGTTGCCAAGGCAGTAACCTCATTCAGTTCCTGAAAGAAGTTACCTCACCTCACTTTTTTGGTGATGGCACTTTCTGAACTTGGGATCCAGGAAGCCAGGCATCTAGAGCCTGTCTCAGTCCCAGGCCTAGTGGTCTCACTTGTTTGATTTAACAAGGACAGAGTCAGTCTTTCTTGGTATCTACTGATGTGAGGATGGACAAATGACAGGAAAGCTCTGAAGAGGGGCCTTTCCTGACAAAGAAGGTAGTGGCTCACTGCTGGCTCCTGACAACTTCACAGAATTGCCCATGGACACCAGATGTGAGATAGGAGAGGCTATTTCGGGGGAACATAGTATGGCCTATCAGTCAGAGAACACTCCAGATAGTCACAAACCTACTTGGAGGAAGGAGGTGCTTATCTGGCTGTGGGTGTGGGTTTGTGGTTTTTTTCTCATGCTCTGAGAATATGTCCGAAAGTCGGTTTGTTTGGTTTGAAGTAAAGTGTTTCCAGAAAGTCGTATGAAAAGGCGAGTGTTTCTATGTCTGTGTATCTCACTGTGTCCGTGGTTGTAGACATTAGCAAAGAGAATGCATCAATGGATGAGTCTTGTCTAGTAGAAAGCTTCCCAGCATTCATCCTTCCCAATTTATGAATGGACTGCGTCTTGCCTTATAGATCGGCAACACCTGCTATCTTCCTAAGTTACTGTTTGCTTCCTGAATTCTGGCCACTCTCCAGAATAGGCTCATGGTTTTGTGTCCAAGATATGTACCACCTCCAAGCTCTGTGACACGGCCATGTATTGGTTAAATGAAGGGCATGGCGAGCATCTCAGAAAACTCAGATATCAGTGTGACCAGTAAAGACTCAGTGGAGAAACCACGCTTTGGGCCTTTTCCTTACCTATTGTTCTGTTGCCCCTTGACCTTGTGTAATTCTGTGGCTTAGATTCTCTGAACCTGATGGATCTAAAGAGAGATCCCATGTATGCATCCAAAAGCAAAATGTCCAAAAGAGCAATCATTGTGGATGAAGTCTCTCTCCTTCCTTGGTAAGGTTCCTGACCTCCATCAAGTGAGAATAGGGCTCCTTTGGGTCAAATAAGTTCTTCAAAGCCCTGCAGATTCTAGCCCATAGGTGACTGGGTTTTCTCATGACTCCAATTCACATGAAGAATCTAAATCCCACCATCAGTAGGCCTCAAATTTAAGAAGCAGAGCAAAATAAACGGCAGGCCTATTTGATCACTCTTAGTTCACAGGAAGGGTGTCCAGGCCACCCTGACTTTAGGCAAATGAGGGGCAAGGGAGCTTATTTTGGACACTGTCTTGGGCTGCACCCCTCACGGAAACCTCCAGCCAGAGGTTATGATGAGTGTCTGTATGGAAGAAAATGAGGGCCATGTGGGAGTGTTTTGGTTTTAATTGTAGTCATTTTTGTGGCGGTTAGTAGAGATGACATGGTCCACCTTGGCTTGAACTTTGGTGGGATTCCGCATAAAGACTGAGTTCTCGTACTGAACTCAGAGAAGTATTGCCATGAATAGTGTTGGAATTTTAGGAGGCCACGCACGATAGTCGCCCTTGGAAACTGAGATCTAGGCCCAGGGTAGCTATTCACAGAGCACTGGAAATCTCAGCCAGGATATCACATGATTTTATTCTGAAAAACTTGGCAACCATTGTTGAGAGTCAAAACACACATGGACCTCACATTGTAGACCTCAATTTTCAAGGATTCATGTGACCTTTTGGCCACTCTTTGGGAAGCCTTTCCTGTGAGACATCTCCAGATATTTCATTGAAATGAGCTTCCTCACCATTTAATAGTTCCAGAATGCCTCCAACTTCATCCTTGAAAAATGGCTAGGTCAATATATCATGAAATTTTTAAAATTCCCGTGACAAGTTGGCACTGGAGATTCTTTGAATATCTTGTGGCTGATCATGAGAATAACAGTCAGTGCCTTGATTGACTGGTTTTCATAAAAATTGTGCAGAACAGAGATGCCAGTAAGTTGGAGCCTCCTGAGGAGTGGGCCTAGAGCAGTGGTGGGCAGGTGTGTGATAAAACATCTGCGGTGTGGTCATGTGGATCTGCCTTTGGCTTCCAAATTGCTTGTGACTGATATGGTGCAGCCAGCAGACCCTTCAATGTAAAGGCATCTTGTTATATGCAGAGGTTTTAGGGAAATATTAAGAATCAGGTTGCTATGGTCAAGGGGGCAACTATGTGGGATATAAGCCTGTTTGGTGCATTCTCCTGCAGACCCTGACCCACCACACGTGACAGAACTCCCTCATGCACAGAGTAACAGTTGAATTCTTTGTATTTCGTGAAACAAATACCAAAATCCCAGTGCAGCACCAAGAAACAACACGAAAAGTGGAGAATGACCAAATAGCTTCACAGGCCCATGTGGATACACTTAGCCCCCCGTGTCCACAGTTTACCTACAAAGAGAGTATTCAGCACTGCTGACTCATGTTCAGTGGAAAATAAGAAACCATGTCCTTCAGGTCACATAGATGAAGACCCTGATTTGATGGTCTCACTACAAACGAAGCTGAAGCTCCCGACAACAACATATATTCCAAGTGCCCAACCTCAGAGGCAGTTTCTCAAGAAGTCTTTAGGCCAGCAGAGCTCCATGTTTTTGGAATGATTACACTGTCCCTTACTTTTGGAATCTCCTCTACCTCCTCCAAGGTTGTGAACTCCTGAGCATATTCCATTCCAGATATTTATTCACAGATTTTCTAACTCTTCTCTTCTAATTGTGTCTTACTCTGGGCGATTGTAATGTCAAGGCATTGTTCTGGATGAGAGTGGGAAGATTTTTGTGTATCACATATTTACATACACATTGGATTCATTTTCCAATTTTCCTTTCAAAATACTGAATACCTCACACTAACACCTACCCTACTAGACTCTGACAACTAATCCTAATAAGGTGGAGAAAAATAAACCAAAAAAATAGAAATGCAAGCAGTTCAGAGAAGGCATGGTGTATAGTGGAATTGCCTTTTGCATTATTTAGGGTAGGAGTTATAAATCTAGTCAATTATTTGTTAAAATATTTCTCCATGTGTTTTAAAGTTAACAAATATGTGAATTCCTGTTTCCCTGTCTCTGTAGCCTATTCAGCACATGTATTTTTACATGCAATTATAGAATCTTACCTGATACCACACGTACATTCTTGTGAAGTGGCTGACTTGGCAGATACAAATTTTAAGAGATCACTCCTCCTAAGCGCTTTAGAACTGAAAATTCAACCTATGCGTGAGCTTCCTGGTTGAACAACATTATACATAAATCCATGTTAAATAAAATAAATATTTTTGGATCTCTGGATGATATAAATTTCATGGTGAATTTCCTATAGCATATATTATGCTATTTTTAATGTCCGTGTGTGTTTGTGTGTGTGTATGTGTGTATATATATATATATATATATATATATATATATATATATATATATTCTCCAGATTTTTCAAAATATGAAATATGTGTCTTATTATAAACTCCCTTAACTCATTCATATTCAAGTATGTGGATTTATAATCAAATTTTCTCAAGAGTATTCTCAAAATATTCATTCTCCTGATATACATATTTGTTTCTTAGTACTGAAAACTAACTTTAGTGAATGGTGCATACAAATCCTAATATTTCTACAGTAGCTGACCTAGTTTAACATCAATTCAAGTAGATTCCTATGGGACATGATGTGTATTTGGATGTTCGTTTTATTCAACACTGGTACATTACTATTTCTTCAATTTATTCACATCATGGGATATATATTTCATCCACAAGTTCGCAAGTTTATAGGCATTTGTTTCACATTCAATAATTTTCTTCTTCAGATCACATGTATTCCTCCATGTTTCTTGACTGGTCTTTTTATGAGACTTCTTTCCAAACACATTATTTTCGATTTCTAGGATCACTTTTGAAGCAATACTCACACACCTTTCATGATAATCCATAACCCTAATATTACATTTAGATGTATTACTGGTTGAAATGAATGATATTATATCAATAAAAGATTTCTTATAATATTTCATATATTAATTCAATGCATTATTTAAAGTGGGAACAGTTAAATTATTTATTCAAAATGTGGTCTATTCATGCATTATGTCTATATTCATGGACACAGGGTACACCTCTTTGTACCCCCAATACTAATTTATAGCTCTTGAAAACCTTACTCCCAGAAATGCTTGAAGAAATGCTCATGTCACCTGATCCACATATACATTCTATGACAGTAATATTCTGGACAAAAAATTCAAAGGTCACACTTATGATTGTACCAAAGCCTAAAAGGAAAGTGAACATGGATTACTAAAAGCATCCATGTCCAGGTTTCCTAATGCTCTCAAATGTCAATCCTAATGGTCACTGCATATTTGTTTCTTCTTAAGATTATATATTCAAACTCAACAGTGTACAAAATGTCTAATCCTATCACTCACTTTATACTTTGCCAGATTTTTTAAAGTCTCTATTATTGTCTGCTTTTCTACATATTTTTCAAAGTTCATCATTGTGACTGAATTTTCATATGTGCTGACATTTACATTCACTCTCTAACTGAAACCCTATTGCTAAAGAAATTTCCGTCCAAATCCTGTACTCACTCTTCTTCCTAAACCTACCGACTATCTACCTAATCCTACCGACTATCCCTTTTTGACTGGATGTTCTCTTCCTCATTCAATCATCCAATGTACAAGGTCCTATGCCATTGTAAATGGATTTATCTGAGACATCTGTACAGAACCTAATTCAACACTACGTATCCCAATCATGGGCCCAATGCCCTTCTGGGCTTCAAATCCTAGATTTCTGTTTTCATACATATATTTTACCAATATAATTTAATAAATATCGCAGGTTCCCAATAAAATTATTCATCGCTCAGATTGATTCCTAACAAAATCGAACCTGTTATTACCCAAACCATACACTGTTCCCTCAATCTAACTTTATAGAAAAGCAGGGACAGAGTTGGCCTTACAATACAGGAGTGTAGGGAAACTTCCACCTCCTGAGAACCTCAAAGGTCCATGCAGAAATGATCCATGGAGAAGATGTAGGCAGCTATGAAGGACCTGAGGGAGGAAAAGTCAACTTCCATGGTAAACAACCTGGTCAAGATGAAGGGATGTGTCTGAATCAGCCTCTTTCATCTTAATGTAGAGAAGATGGACCAAACCAGGCCTGTGTGGAGAGCTGTTCCCGGGTGCCTATGGTTGATATACCATTCTAACTTGTGAAAATGTCAGAGCGAGTAGGTGCATCCTCCATCTCATGGGACTCTTAGAAGCAACTTTTAGGACAAAGTTGTTGTCAAGGCAGTGACCTCATTTATTTCCTGAAGGAAGTGACCTCACCTCACTTCCTTGATGAAGGAACTCTCTGAACTTGGGATACAGGAAGTCAGGCACCCAGAGCTAGTCCCAGTTCATGTCCCAGTGTTCAAACTTGTTTGGATTTTCCAAGGACAGAGACAGTCTTTCTTGGTACCTACTGATGTGAGGATAGCCTAATGCCAGGAAGGTCTGAGGAGGGGCCTTTCCTGAGAAAGAAGGTACTGGCTCACCGCTGGCTCCTAACAGCTTCACAGAGTTGGACACGGAGACCAGATCTGAGACAGGACAGCCCATTATGGGGGAATATGTTATGGCCCACCAGTCAAAGGTCACTCCATATTTTCACAGACCTACTTGGGGGTCTGTGTGGGTGTGGGTGTGGGTGTGGGTGTGGGTTTGTCATTTTGTCTCATGTTCTGAGAATAGGTAGGAAAGTCGTTTTGTTTGGTTTGGTGTGAAATGTTTCTAGTAAGTCTTTTGACAAGGCGAGTGTTTCTATGTCTGTGTATCCCACTGTGTCCGTGGTTGTAGACATTAGAATAGAGAGTGCATCAATACATATGTCCTATCTAGTAGAAATCTTACCAGCATTCATCCTGTCCTATTTATGAATGGTCTGCGGCTTGCCATATGGATCGGCCACTCCTAATATCTTCCTAAGTTCCTATTTTCTTTCTGATTTTTGGCCAAACTCCAGAATAGGCTCATGGTTTTGTGTCCAAGATATGTACCACCTTTAAGCTCTGTGACATGGCCATGTACTGGATAGCTGAAGGCAATGGTGAGCATCTCAGAAAACTCAGATATCAGTGTGACCAGGAAAGTCCCAGTGGAGAAACCCTGCTTTGGGCCTTTTGCTTACCTATTGTATTATTGCCCTGAATGTCAGGAAGGTCTTTGCCTCAGGCCACCCCTTTGTGAAGACTGAAGAGTTTTCAAATGGAAGTGAATGGGCATCACCTTTGGCTCTTGGCTTAATTGCTTTGGAAAGGGATGTGTCTGAATCAGCTTCTTGGCCCTGTGTGAGGATGTGGCTTAGATTCTCAGCACCTAATGGATCTAAAAAAATCCCATGTGTGCATCCAAAACCAAAATATCCAAAAGAGCAGTCATTGTGGATGAAGTCTCTCACCTTCCTCTGTAAGGTTCCTGACCTCCATCTTTGAGAATAGTGATCCTTTGGGTCAAATGAGTTCTTCAAATCACTACAGAGGCTAGGCCATAGGTTCTTGGGTTTTCTCATGACACCAATTAACATAAGGAATCTAAACCCCACAGTCATTAGGCCACAAAATGGAGAATCAGAGCAGTATTAAGGGCAGGCCTCTTAGATCACTCCTGGTTCACAGGAAGGGTGTCCCTGCCACACTGACTTTAGGCAAATGGGAGAAAGGGACCTTATTTTGGATACTGTCTTTGGCTTTGGCCCTCATGGAAACCTACAGCCTGAGGTTATGATTAGTGTCTATATGGAAGAAGATGAGGGCCATGTGGGAGTGTTTTGGTTTTAATTGTGGTCATTTTTGTGGCCGTTGGAAGAGATGACTGAGGACACCTGGGCTTGAACACTGGTGTGATTCCCCTTAGAGACTGAGTTATGGAACTGACCTCAAAGAAGTATTGCCATGTATTGTGATGGGATTTTAGGAGGCCACACATGAGAGTCGCCCTTGGAAACTGAGATCAAGGCCCAGGGTGGCTTTCCACAGAGCACTGGGAATCTCAGGAAGGATATCACATGATTTTATTTTTAAAGAATTGGCAGCCATAGTTGCAAGTCAAAACACAAAAGGATCACACATTGTAGACCTCAAACGCCTGGCTTAATGTGACCTTTTAGCCTGTCGTTGGGAAGCATTGCCTGTTAGAATTCTCCAGAGATTTCATTGAAATGAGCTTCCTCTCCATTTAATGGTTCCTGAATGAATTAAACCCCACAGTGCCTCAAACTTCATCCTTGAAAAAAGGCTAGATAAATACCATTAAATTTTTGAAATTCTCATGAACAGGTGTCAGTGGAGAACCTTTGGATGTCTTATAGATGATCATGAGTGTACCAGACAGTGCCTTGATTGACTGGGTTTCAGGAAAATCGTGTAGAACAGAGATGCCAGTAATTTGGAGCCCGATGAGTATTCGGCCTAGAGCAGTGGAGTGTAGGTGTTTGTTAAAACATCTGTGATGGGGTCATGTGGATCTGCCATTGGCTTCCAAATGGTTTGTGACTGACATGGTGCAGCCCCCATACCCTTGTATGTAAAGGCATCTTGTTATACGGAGAGGTTTCAGGGCAATGTTTAGAATCAGATTTCTATTGTCAAGGGGGCAAGCTATGTGGGATAGAAGCCTGGTTGGTGGACTCTCCTGCAGACCCTTAACCAACACACGTGACAGAACTCCCTCCAGCACTCTGTCCTAGTTGACCTCCTCGTATTTCATGAAGCAAATACCAAACTCCCAGTGTAGCTGCAAGAAACACCATGAAAAGTAGAGGAAGACCAAATGGCTTCAAAGTCCACACTGGGAGACACTTTGCCCCCAAATGGCAACAAATTACCTACAAAGAGAGAATTCAGCCCTGCTGCCTCATGTTTATTGGAAAAAAAAAACCATGTGCTCCAGGACACACAGAAGCAGACCCAGATTTGATGGTCTCACTACAAAGGAAGTTAAAACTCCTGACAGCAACATATATTTCAAGTGCCCAACCTCAGAGGCAGTTTCTCAAGAAGTCTTTAGGCCAAGAGAGCTTCATGTTTGTGGAGTTTTTACCATGTACCTTACTTTTCGAAACACCTCTACCACCTCCAAGGTTGTTAACTACTGAGCATTTTCCATTCCAGATGTGTATTCACAGATTTTCTAACTCTTCTCCTCTTATTGTGTCTTACTTGGGGTGAAGGTAATGTCAAGGCATTGTTCTGAATGAGAGTGGGAAGACTTTTGGGTAGCATATATTTGCATACACATTGGATTCATTTTCCAATTTTCTATTCGAAATACTGAATCCCTGACTGTCAGAGGTAGAAGGAATTCTCCTTCAAAGAATAGCCTGAAACTTACAAGAAACAGCCACCAGGAGACATCCTGTCTGGGAGACATCCTGTAGCCATCTGTCTCCCTGAGACATCCTGTGCCCATCTGTCTTTCTGAAACTTCCTGAGGTTATCTCACCTTGTGAAGACATCTAGGAAGTGCCGATAAGAGAGATTTCCCACATCCAGCATACAAATACCCCTGTGTGAACAATAAAAGTTTGCAGCTTGATCAGAACTCCTGTCTTGCTGTCATCTCTCGTGTCTCTTGTCCCTTCATTCCTCCCTATCTAGGTTCGCTGCCCACGTTGATGTGTCCTGCCGGCCGGGACATCTGGCGCCCACTGACTGGGGCTCGAGCTTTTGATTGAGGGGGACCCCGTCCTCCTGGAAGATTTGGTCAAGCGGAGCTTGCAATAACCGCAGAAGACACCACCGAGAGACAGATCCAGGAGGAGGGTGGGGATGACACACGGTGATTGACCCACCATGGGGCAAGCAGTTTCGTCACATGATTTGTTTTTGTCAGGCTACAAGGAGTCCTTCCAGACATGGGGGCACGTATTAAGAAAAAAGACTTAAATTTTTTTTCTTTTCACACATAAGAGAGCAGTGTCCATGGTTTCCTCTTGAATGGACCATTGATGGTAAAAGATGGCTTAGAGTAGGAGACTGTTTAAAAGATTATTATGAATCCTTTGGCCCAGAAAAAGTGCCTGTTCCCACATTTCTTACTGGAACTTAATTAATAGAATTCTTAAAAGTTCACCCTTTGACAATGGTACCTTAAAAGTTGTCAAGGTTGGGAAAGAGACTATGCAAATACTTCTCATATCCCCTCGGCATGCCCATCAGTTAGTATAGACATAGACCCTTCTCAGGCTCCCCAGGACCGTGGGAACCTTCCTGGTCCCCCTCAAAATACCACCCTAATGAATAAGGCTCCAATGATTACCAACTGCCTTTATCCAGTTTTAAATACCGGAGACTCATTGACCCCTGTAGAGGAGGCTACCTTGGAGAAGGAAGCAGCTCGCTACCATTCAGAAGACCCTCCACCTCTCAAGACCCTGCCACAGCTTATAGGACTTACACATCCACCTCCCTCCTATGTCCCTCCTGCCTTTTGTGCTCTGGCCCTTCAGGGAACAAATGCCCCCCCCCGATATTTTCTCCCCACTTCCCTTGCCTAAACTGGCTCCTTTGTGAGCATCCTTTCAACATACACAGGAACAGATCCAACCTTTAAAAGAATTAAGATCCCTTCACTCTGAGCTCTCTTCATTAGCCTTAGGTATGGAGTCAAAGCAACTGGCCTACAGTGGTCTAATACAAAGGCGAAGCCACTCCATTGACCTGTGCTCGCCTTCCCAGTCACCACCAGTCTGATAGATAAGCCTGCCCAGGCTGAGGTCAAAGAATTAGACGAGGATAAAGAGGAGGAAGAGGGGAAATGGATTAAGGAGATCAGGACTCAGAGGATGAGGAGTTCAGCCCTAGGCAGGCAGGAACCCAGAGTCTACAAAAAATTAAGCCTGCATTTTCCTGAAAAACTTAAAAAGGCTTGTGCTCACTATGGCCCCATTGCACCCTACACGTTGGCTTTATTAGAAAGCCACAGCACACAATGACTTACTCCCAATGATTGGAAATTTTTAGACCAAGCTACCCTCAGTGCCAGAGACTTCCTGTTATGGAATGCAGATTTCAAAGAGCACTGTCGGGAAACTGCTCAAAAAATTTTAACTAAGGCCTTCTCTAAATCCAGGACTTATGTTAAGCTAGTGGGCAATGAGCCTTTTGACAATAAAACTAAACAGGCACATTTCCCTGCTGGACTTTTGATGCAGATTCAGATGGCTGGCTTACATGCTTGGAGACACCTCCCTCAAAAGCCTCGGCTACCACTTCCCTGGCAAAAATTTGACAAGGGCCCGACGAGCCTTATAGTGACTTTGTTCCCCGGCTTAACCTAGCTGTGGAATGCTTGCTTGGACCAAGCGAAAGCAAAAGCACTTTTGTAAAACATCTTGCCTTTGAAAACGCCAACCCGGCATGTCAGGATGTTCTTCAACCACATAAGGATAAAGGGAAACTTTCTGACTTTATTAAACTCTATGCAGGGGTAGGTGCAGCCCATGCCATGGGTCTTGCCCTAGGTGCCACCTTTACCAAGACCTTTCACAATCCTGGCTCACGTACTTGCTTTACTTGTAAACAACCTGGCCATTTTGCACGCAAGTGTCCGACAGGCAAAAAAAGCCTAGGAATAGCGTCTCCTTCAACTGGGGCTATACCGCCCCAAGCTATCCTTTGCCCTAGATGTGGTAAAGGTCATCACTGGGCCAGTGAGTGTAGATCTAAGACAAATGCCCTCAGACAGCCTATTTTTTCCTGCTTCTTGGGAAACTCCCTGCGGGGCCAGCCCCGGGCCACGACATCCCCCAGGACAAACCCAGGGGCAATAAGATTTGTTCCCTCCCAAACTCCCAACCTACCTCAAAATTCTTCTCCACAATTGCCTCCCTCCAACTAGCCACTCCAGGCAGCGCAGGATTCGACCTCTGTGCCACCACCGATACTATATTGGACTCAATGCAAGGACCCCAGATAATACCCACTGGAATTATGGGTCCCCCTCAATCTCATATGTGTGCCCTTATTTTTGGGAGAGCCTCTACTAACTTACATGGTGTTCAGGTCTTCCATGGCATTAATAATAATGATTTCACTGGAGAAAAAAAATACTGGCCACAGCTATTAATGGAGTTGTGGCCATCCCAGCACGAACAAGTCTTGCACAATTAATACTCCTTCCCTTGAATCCAGGAGGCACTTCCACCGCCCAAACCTACCGCAGGGGACTGCCTCCTTGGGCTGCTCTGATGTAAATTTGGTTCAACCCGTTTCTCACAAAAGACCCACAATTTCCTTACTTATTGAAGGAAAGGAATTCCAAGGAATTCTAGATACTGGAGCTGATGACACAATTATTTCTCAAAAATATTGGCCATCAGCTTGGACCCTCACCTCATCCTTGACTGACCTTAAAGGGATAGGACAGTCAAAAAATCCTCTGGTCAGCTCTACGGCTCTTAGCTGGACTTATAAAGAGGGTAATAAGGGAATTGTCACTCGTTTCGTTGTTCCTGACCTCCCTGTTAACCTATGGGCCCAAGATATTTTGAGTCAAATGGAAGTTATTCATGCCAGTCCCAATTCCATGGTAACTCATCAAATGCTTCATATAAATTTTGTCCCTGGTACAGGCCTTGGGAGACTGAGACAATGACTGGTTGAGCCAATAAAACCCATACAAAAAACAAATACATATGGACTTGGGTATTCGGATTTTTAGTGTCGGTCTCTGACTCTCCTGTACCCCATGGAGATAAAATTATTTGGGAAACTCAGACTCTTGTGTGGGTGAATCAATGGCCACTTACCCAAGAAAATATGGAGGCTGCCTCCATGTTAGTGCAGGAACAGCTGGCAGCCGGCCATGTAGAGCCCTCAACCTCAACATCGAATACTCCAATTTTTGTTATCAAGTAAAAATCAGGCAAGTGGTGCCTTTTACAATATTTGTTTGCCATTAATAAAGCTATGTGCCCAATAAGAGCACTACAGCCAGGCATTCCCACACCAGTGGCTATTCCCAAAAACTATTGTAAAATGATTATTGAGTTAAAAGATTGTTTTTTTTACCATTCCTTTACATCCTGCGGATAGACCCTATTTTGCCTTTAGTCTCCCTCGCATTAATTTTCAGGGCTCTATGCAGAGATTTCAATGGAAGGTTCTTCCCCAAGGTATGGCCAACAGCCCTAGTCTTTGACAAAAATACGTTGCTCAAGCAGTAGACCCTGTGAGAGAGCTATGGCCACAAATTTATATTTTACATTATATGGATGATTTGTTAATTGCTGCACCTAATAACCATGACCTTAATAATTGTTACTTGGACATTTACAAAATCCTCACTTCCTTGGGACAACAGATAGCTCCTAATAAGATTAAAACACAGGACTGTTATACCTATTTGGGCCTTAAACTTCAAGATAATCAGATCCAAATTCCTAAGATACCACTATGGGTGGACCATCTTCACAACCTTAATGATTTTCAAAAATTCCTGGGGAATATTCAATGGCTAAAAACATATTTAAAATTACCACCTTGTGTACTTTTGTCCCTTAATGATATTTTGAGAGGTGATTCCCACCCCTCCTCCCCTCAAAAACTTACTC
Source organism: Callospermophilus lateralis (assembly GCF_048772815.1). Classification (NCBI taxonomy): domain Eukaryota; kingdom Metazoa; phylum Chordata; class Mammalia; order Rodentia; family Sciuridae; genus Callospermophilus; species Callospermophilus lateralis. The sequence goes on from NW_027511113.1 coordinate 328,280, forward strand.
CCGAGGCATGACAGGCATTAAACCAAGTCACAGAAGCCATTGCCAAACAGTTTTTTACAGAACATTCTTATAACCTTCCTCTGGTTCTGGTTATTTTACACACTCCTCATACACCCACAGGAATATTTTGGCAACGAAATACACATTTTAGAAATAAAGGCTGCCTTTGCTTTGGGTCCATTTACCCACCACATTCTCCAAGGTTATTACTGTTTTTCTTGCTCAGGTAGCTTCTATTATTTTTAAAAGTCGTTTGCTATCTCGACAATATTTTGGCAAAGACCATGATAATATTTTAATTTCATATACTAAAGACCAAATCCAATTTTTACTACAGACGGAGGATGAATGGCGTATTGCCTTATCAGGCTTTTTGGGAACAATTGATAACCACCTACCCAATGACCCCCTTTTACATTTTGTCCAGTTACATCCATTTATTTTTGCCAAAATTACTCAAAAGGCTCCCATTCCTCAAGCCCTTACTGTCTTTACAGACAGTTCCAGTAATGGCCGAGCAGTCTTTGTTGTCAATAACCAGCCTAACACCTTTGATACTGTCTATCATTCAGCACAGTTTGTGGAATTGTTTGCAATAACACAAGTTTTTAAAACATTTTTTGATAATCCTGTTAATATTTATACATACAGTGCCTACATTGCTCATTCTGTGCGCCTGCTTGAGATTTCACCCACCATTAAGGCTTCTTCCAATGTCGCCCATCGGTTTCACCAGCTTCAGCAGCTAATTCAGGCCAGACAACACCCATTTTTCTTAGGACACAGCAGGGCACACTCTGATCTTCCCAGCCCTCTAACACAAGGTAATGCCAAAGCTGATGCAGCAACTCGTTTCATCTTTCCAATTTTTGTTGGCTGCACTCAAAAGGCCACGGAGTTACACAATCTTCACCATCTAAATTCCCAGAACCTTCGATAACTATGTAAAATTACCAGGCAACAGGCATGAGAAATAGTAAAAGCATGCCCTGGTTGCCCTGTCTCCCTCCCCATTCAACACTTGGGAGTTAAGCCCCGAAGATTACTGTCCAATCAGTTTTGGCAAATGGATGTTACTCATTTTTCTGAATTTGGAAAAACCAAATATGTACACGTTACTGTAGATACCTTCAGTGGCCTTATTTTCGCATCACCACATTCTGGAGAGGCTATCAAAGATGTCCTTTCTCATCTTGTTTCAGCGTTTTCTGTAATGGGTAAACCAATACATATTAAAAAAAGATAATTGTCCTGCATATACCAGTGCCAAGTTTAAACAGTTTTGTGCTACCTCGCAAATTTGGCATACTACTGGAATTCCATACAAGCCTCAGGCATTGTGGAACGTGCCCACCTTACCTAAAGACTTGGCTAACCCGCATTAATGCTTCTGCACTTGTATTTACCACTCACAGGCATCGCCTTAATCATGCATTATTTGCCCTTATTTTTCTTTCCCTAGACAATGAAGGCCATTCGGCTGCAGACTCACACAGGCAATCCTCGTCCAATTCTGTTCGCCCACCTGTTATGTGGCACAATCCCCTTACAAATAAATGGAAACGCCCAGGTCCTGTCCTCATCTGTGGACGAGGCTCAGCTTGTGTTTTGGACGAAGAGTAAGCAGCCCCAAGATGGTTACCAGAACGCCTGGTTAAACAGGTTAATGGCTTACCTCAACACGGGGATGGAGGCCCTCCCCCTGAGGACAAGTTTTCCTCTTTTTCAGATGCAGCCAACAATCTGTGTGAGGATCCTACTTAAGGCACTTCTGCTGAACAGGATTGTACACGGAGGTTTTGGCCCTCCACCTTCCAACATCATGGAGTACCTTTTTGGCCCTCCCTGTGAACGCAAGGGAGGATCTTGGACTCAGGCTCCCACTAGTTTGACCCAGACTGCTGACTGCGTGACTAAGGTGGCTTACCTCCGGGCCGAGGTTGACCATAAACTCAGAGGAGTTCATCAGCCTAAATTGGTATGTGTTAACAAGCCAAAGATTATTCCCCCTAGTACAAGTAAAGCTCTCCAAAATTGTTCTGCAACTTGAACGCATACCCAAGCGATGCATGCCACTTGTTATGCGTCGGCCTCAATTTGTGTTAACAAGCAGGGAGAACAATTTTTTGAAGCCTCCCTAACTAAAACTCATGCAGCAGGAGGGACCACTATTCATTATACCCCCGTTCTTTTTGACCGGGGAGGAGAAGGCAAATACACCAAGCTACAGTCAGCTGGGTGCCAAGGCCCTGTTGGTAAACCCTCCTGCTGCCCCATTAAGGCACCTACAGGGGTCACTGATGGTGGAGGATTCCCTTATGCTGTCAAGCATCCTCAGATAATCAAACTTTTGAAACCCCAAATCCCTGAGCTCACATATCATCCCTTAATATAGCCAAAATGCCAGCTCCCAGGTTTAGATAACAATACATTAGATATTTTGGAAACTACCTTCTCCTTGCTTAATAATTCCAACCCCAACTTTGCTGGTGATTGCTGGCTCTCCATGACAACAGGGGCAATCATGCCTATGGCAGTTCCTATTAATTCTATCACAGACGATGATAATACATGCCAATCCAGATTTCATTTAAAAGTACAGTCTATAGGCACTTTTACAATATGTCTTTTAGGCGCGATGCAAAATAATACCTATGATATTGATGTTGGAGTTACTTCCTTTGGAAATTGCTCAACAGTACAAAACTATTCCTCATCCACCCCATCTCTTTGTCCCTCCAATGGCACAGTTTTTATGTGTGGAGGAAACTCGGCCTTCCCGAGGTTTCCATCGAATTGGACCGTTGGCTGTGTTCTTGCCTTATTACTCCCTGATATAACTATTGTCCCAGGAGACGAAACTCTATGCATTCCTAGTCTAGACACCTCAGTCAAAAGACACAGGCGGGCAATACAGGCCTTACCACTCGTTGCCAGCCTTGGAATAACAACTACTGTGGCCACAGGTACGGCTGGCTTAGGCATGGCTATACACTCTTAGCGTCGCCTGTCTCAACAACTTATAAATGATGTAAAAACTCTATCAGGAACCATTAAAGATTTGCAGGACCTAGTAGACTCCCTGGCAGAAGTGTTCCTTCAAAACAGAGAAGGCTTAGATTTACTGACAGCTAACCATGGAGGTATTTGCTTGGCCTTAGGGGAACGATGCTGCTTTAATGCCAATAAATCAGCCATAGTACGCACTAAAATTAAGCAGCTTCAAGAAGATTTAGAAAAGAGATGAAGGGAACTTTTTGAAAATCCCCTCTGGACTGGGTTTAATGGATTTCTACCCTACCTTCTTCCCCTATTAGGCCCTTTGTTGGGTTTACTTTTAATGGTGTCCACAGGACCCTGCATTATAAACAGGCTTGTACAATTTATTATAGAACAGATTAATATTTTGGCCTCTAAGCCCATACAGGTCCACTATCATCGCCTGGAGATGGAAGACCATGCTGCCAACATTTAAAAGGATGTTCTACCCTTCTCACAGGCTTATTTCTTAAGTTTACATCCCCACAGATCTCTACTTCATCCTTCAAAAATGGCTAAATAAATACCATCAAAATTCTGAAATTCCCAGACCAGGTGGCACTGGAGAACCTTTGGATATCCTGTTGCTGATCATGAGTGAAAGAATTCCCCACACAAAGACACTTCGCTAGGAGAATTCCAATTTTATTGCAAAAAGCTGTGTGCTTACATAGAACTAAAGGGGTGATGGTAGGGCTTAGATAAATGGCAGGGCACCAATTTATTGGCAAGTTCTTTCAGATATCAGCTCCGGAGCCAAGGAATTAGTTCTCATTGGGGCTAAGGTTCCCCGCCAGAGAGATTTGAAATTGGCGCCGACGGGAGAGTTCACACGGGCGGGAACTTTTTGCATCACTGCAGAAAAGAGGAAGGTAGGAAGAAAAAGTCCTTAGGCACCATGTTGGGGTTTTTACTCTGGGGAATGGCTGCCGTTTATACTTTTCCCAACATTCCTCCCTTTTTGTTTTTTTAGGAAATGTGGCATCGTTGGTCAGATCCGGCTGCTTCTTGCTGTTTGGGGGCGCTGTGGGGCCTAGAATGGGAAGTGGAGGAATTCTTGGGGGGCAGGTCTGGGGATATCATGGCATCCAGAAAGAAAACCCAGTGGCTACAGACAGCTACTTCCATAGGTGTGAAGTCTATGAAAGTTCCCTGAAGCCTCAAGTTGTCGATGGCATTGAACCAGTCCTGGATGGAGGAGTTTGTTGGTATCAGTCACTGGTCCTGTTTCAGAGACTCTGGGAAATACTGGAAGCGTTGCCTGGACATGGCATCACCAGCACCTGAAGAAGATCAGAGCGAATAAAAACAGAATTAAGATAAAAATTAAAGCAAAGGTCAATTTTTGGCAGAAGTACCATGTTGGGGGACTGACAGAGAAGAGGCCAAGGGCCATGAGGAAACTGAGAAGGACATAAAGACTCATTAATCCAGGATGGCAGATTAAAAGGTTCTCCGAGCTCGTTGTCTCTCACCGTCTGATGTCCGTTGCATTCCATCGTGCCTGGTAGTGAGCTTCAGCACTGAGTGAACTGTTCTCTTGGAGATGTTGGGGGTTCATCAGTCATCAGAGGCTGCTAGTGCCTAAGCAAAAGCTGGTTGAATGTTTGATTAGAAATTTTTTTTCAGTTGGGTTTGAAGGCACTTCATTATGCAGGGCAAGAGAGCACAAAAAAGGAGCATCCCAATAAGGGGCCCCAAGATTGGTAGTAAGTACATGGCAAGAAAGGATTGGAAGCAATTGGGTTGATAATTCCTGCAATTTAACAACATTTTTTTCTATTAGGCCAGATTCATTAACATAATGACAACATTCCTCTCTGAGGAACAGGCATGTTCCCCCTTTTTCTGCAATGAGAAGATCAATTGCCCTTCGGTTCTGTAAAGCCAGTTGTGCCAATGAAGTAACCGTCACTGCAAGGAGCCCAGAAACTGAGCAGTGTTATCAAGTGCTTCCTGCAGTTTTTGTTGCAGGTCATTGGATGCCCATAGAGCATGACCTATAGCTTCACCAGAGAGTTCGAGACTCGCCGCTGAGGTTGTTAATGTGAGGCCTACCAGAACCGGCAGAAAGACTGCCCTAAGGGTGCAGGAAGGTAGGGCCACCTGTCGGAATTCGATGGGAGTATACAAAGACAGCTGAGGAACTACCGTAACCAAGAAACAGATGCCAGAGACATTGATCGTTGAGGTACTTATAGACCCATTACACCAGAGAAAATGTCCAGGTTTCATAAATCAGGGCTCGATGGGGTGCTAAAGCTCAAGGAACAAATGGGTAAAGAATTCATTATTGTCAGGTGGAAACAGATGAAAGGAAATAAAGTATTGGTGGAACAACTTTCCCATAGTGGGATATGTGTCACATGTAGGGGTTTTCCTTTCTTAGAGAAATTGTAGGTTTTTGCTGAAATATTTCCTGCCGCTAATGGGACCGCTGCTAGAAGTGGACGACTAAGTGAAGCACAGAGAAAGAACTGAGAAGTAGGCACAGAAAGAGGGGTGGAGTTTAATAATCAAAGAGTTTGGTGTAGCAAATTGAGCCATGTGGGAGGGGGACCTGAGGGGGTTGAAGGCTCTAAATCCTCTTTAAATGAGCTATGGATAAGATCTCGAAGTTTTGATTCTGACTCCTTAATGTGTTCGACTACCTGGATGGTTGCCTTAGGTGGCGTAATCAGGGTGCGGCCAACAGTCATCCACATTGTGGGTCTGGCTGAGGTTGTCCGAGCATAGACAGCAAAATCAACATAGTCCCAACGTTTGGCCTTGGGGTCAGGTATATCTAAAGTATACCATCCATTGTTATTGGATGAAGAGCCTTTATGCCACTTTAGGTAACTAGAAGTCCACCCTTCATGGTAACCAAGTGAGTGGTAAGAATAGCTACCACGTTCATGATGGAACCTGCATGACTTATAGGGGCACCCATTATATATCTCAGGCCACCAATGACAATAGTCTTTGGTTTGATGAAAAAGGAAGCAAATGAAAGGCCAGTTCCAGCTACCAGGGACGAAGGTCCTTGAAGGTGACAATTTTAGGGAAATAGATGTGCAGTTGTGGATGAAGCAAGCAGTTGCATCCACTGCGTGGACATTCTGCATGCCATGTTCTGAGTATCATTCCCGAAGAGTGAAAAAATACATTGTAGCAGAGGAGGGTAGATACCAGTCCTGACAGAGCACAGAAAATAAGCAGAGCACAAAAAACAAGCAGTTAGAGAAGACTAGGGTGTTGGGAGAGCTCATTGTGCCTTCTTTAAGAGGAATTGTTCTGCGGGAAACACCGTGTTAGCCTCAACTTAAATGGGTGAGATGAGAGTGGAGAGCAGGAGTAAAGGGGAGGTTCAGGAGGTGATTCTTGGAGTTCCTCTGGGGTGGTCCTGTCGTCATCAGGTGGGACTCTTGGTGATATGGCTTCAACCTAGATATGTGAATCCAAGGGGTGAGACAGTTTTCTGATAAGGAGAGTTAGGTGGAGTTGGGGGTACAGAGAATGACAGGATAGGGGCCTTCGCATTTTGGGGCAAGAGGCCCGTTCTCCTCTGGGGTATTATAATAGACTAGACTCCCAGCTGTTAAGGGAGGAGTGTTTGGAGTGGGGACTGGGTCCAGAAGAAGCCAGTCCTGATATTTCCAGAGTTCCGAGCGAAGATAAAGCAAGAGAGGCAAAGACAAATCTCGGGTGAGAGGTCCTTGTGAAATGACCAACCCAGGGGGGATAAGAGGTCTTGAATACCTTATCTCAAAGGGAGACAGTAAAGATGGTTTCTTAGGTAGAGCTCTGATTCGAAACAAATCCAAGGGAAGGAGTTTGACCCAGTCTAAGTTTAATTCCATTGTCAATTTGGTAAGGACTTCCTTTAGAGTACGATTTACCCTTTCCACTTTCCCTGAAGCCTGAAGGTGATATGGACAGTGAAAATGTCACTTGAAGGAGAGGGCTTGAGAGACCTTTTGTGTGATCCTAGAAATAAACTCAGGGCCATTGTCAGATTGTAGGAAAGTGGGCATTCCAAACCTGGGGATGATGACTGTCAGAAAGATTGAAGCTACAGTGGAAGCCTTTTATTGGAAATGGGAAATGCCTGAACCCAACCAGAGAAAGTGTCCACAAAGACAAGGAGGTATTTAGTGTGCCATACTTTGGGCATGTTGGTGAAGTGTACCTGCCAGTCAGCAGTGGGAATGTGTCCCCGGGCTTGGTGGGAAGGGAAAGGTTTGGGCCTTAAAAAAGTATGAGGGTTGGTCCGCTGACAGATCTGACAATTAGAGGCTATATTCTGTAAGAAAGAGAGAATAGATTTTCAGCACCTGATGGATCTAACGAACAATTACATGTGTGCTTCCAAAACCAAAATGGCCAAAAAAGCAGTCATTGTGGACGAAGTCTCTCGCCTTCCTCTGTAAGATTACTGATCTCCATCAAGTGAAAATAGGGATCCTTTTTGTCAAATGAGTTCTTCAAACCCTTCAGAGGATAGCCCATAGGTGCTTGGGTTTTCTCATGATTCCAATTCACATAAAGAATCTATACCCGAGAGTCAGTAGGCCTCAAATTGGAGAATCAGAGCAGTATTTACGGCAGGCTCATTTGATAACTCCTGGTTCTCAGAAAGGGTGTCCAGGCAACCCTGACTTTAGGCAAATGATGGGCAAGGGAGGTTATTTTGTACACTGTCTTGGGCTGAGCCCCTCATGGAAACCTCCAGCCACAGGTTATGATGAGTGTCTATATGGAAGAAGATGAGGGCCTTGTGGGAGTGCTTTGGTTTTAATTGTGGTCATTTGTTTGGTGGTTGGAAGTGATGACTGGGTCTATCTGGGCTTGAACTCTGGTGTGATTCCACTTATAGTCTGAGTTCTGGAACTGATCTCAGAGAAATATTGCCATAAACTGTGTTCAGATTTTAGGAGGCCACGCATGGGATTCTCCCTTGGAAACTGAGATCAAATACAAGGGTGGCTTTCCACAGAGCCTTGGAATATCAGCTAGAATATCACATGATTTTATTCTGAAAGATTTGGCAGCCATAGTTGACAGTCAGAACACCCATGGACGTCACATTAAAGACCTCAATGGGCCTGGCTTCATGTGACCTTTTGACCACTCTATGGGAAGACTTGCCTGTGAGATTTCTCCAGAGAATTCATTGAAAACAGCTTCCTCACCATTTAATATTTCCTGAATGAACTGAAACCCACAGTGCCTCCAACTTCATCCATGAAAAATGGCTAGATAAATACAATGAAATCTTTGAAATTCCCTTAACCAGGTGGCACTGGAGAACCTTTAGATGTCTTGTTGCTGATCATGAGTGTACCAGAGAATGCCATGATTGACTGGGTTTCATGAAAATGGTGTAGAACAAAGATGCCAGTAAGTTGGAGCCTGCTGAGAAGTGGGCCTATTGCAGTGGTGGGTGGGTGTGTGATAATACATCTGTGGTGTGGCCATGAGTATTTGCCATTGCCTTCCAAATGGTTTGTGACTGACATGGTGCAGCCAGCAGACCCTTCTATGTAAAGGCATCATTTTATATGGAGAGGTTTCTGGGCTAAGTTCAGAGTCAGATTTCTATGGACAAGGGGGCAAGCTCTGTGAGATAAAAGCCTGGTTGGTGCATTCTCCTTCAGACCCTGACCCACCACAAGTGACAGAACTTTCTTCAACACTGGGTTTCAGTTGAACTCGTTGTATTTCATAAAGCATATACCAAACTCCCAGTACAGCAGCAAGAAACACCACAAAAAGTGGAGGATGACCAAATGGCTTCACAGTCCAAACGGGGAGACACTTAGTATCCAGTGGCCACAGTTTACCTACAAAGAGAAAATTCAGCACTGCTGCCTCATGTTCATTAGAATACAAGAAACCATGTCCTCCAGGTCACATAGATGCAGACTCAGCTTTGATGGTATCACTAGAAAGGAAGCTAAAGCTCCTTACAACAACATATATTTCAAGTGCCCAAACTCAGAGGAAGTTTCTCAAGAAGTGTTTAGGCTGGTAGAGCTCCATTTTTTGGAGTGTTTACCTGTTAGACCAGGAAACAAGAAAAGACCACTGACTCTAAGTAAAATCAAATTAAATTAAGCTTATTATTTCCACTGGCTGTGCTACCTCTCCCTCACAAAACGGCGGGAAAAAGACAACAACCCCAGCTTTCCTACAGGCAGCTTAATAGCCCAGAAAATTACACAAAAGGGGGTTTACAGATAACAGAACTCTGACAAACATCACACTAATGGCAGTCTACATTTTTTTTGCTGTCCCTACATCAGAGTTCATGAAGACCATTAGAGCCTCAGAGAGGGTTGTTGTCTGGCCAGAGAAGGCAAATATTTATGATGTGTCACTAAAGTTTCAGAGAGGGCTGCTATCTGGTCAGAGAGCCGGGCATGGGTGAGTTCAAGGCGTGGGCAGGCATTCCAAGCAGGTTTAGAATTTGAAGTAATTTATGGTAAAGCCAAAATTATCTTTTCATGGCTTTTTGGCAAGATGGCTCCCAATTTAAATTAAAGATCAGGTTGGGTCTATCATTCCCGCCTTTTCTTTGTGTCCCTTTCAAATCTTTGATAGATTACGGGAAGAGCACTGAGGAAATTTTAATCCCTCAGGTAAGAGTCTCCAAATTTTTAGAACTCACCCAAAACCGATCTCCCTGATTTTACCTGACTTAATTAATTACTTATATTGATAGTCTATTTATCTTTCTCTCCATTGTTATAAGAAGAGTGGTGTCACTCATTTTTTCTTCTTCTGACCTGAGACAGGGTGACGTGAGTGGGCATGGGATGAGGGACATGAGTTGCCTTTTAGAAGTCAGTTGAGGGACATGAGTTGCCTTTTAGAAGTCAGTTCGGTTTGAAGTCTGATTGGGGAAGAACAGGTTGTAAAGTCATCTGGGGATGGGTTCTTCTATGAGAGAAACAAAAACCATGAGTACTGAATAAATGTTGCAGCACCTGGAACATGTCACTGTATAGAAGTTCCCTCACCAGTCTTTAATATCCCCAGTTATCAGGACTGTCAATTTAATATTTAACTTTTACTGTTACACTTGTCCCTCCCCATAAGATACAGTTTAATTATTTTATGTCATCTGATCTTGTAAAATCCTTTTACTAGTATGACCTCTGTGTCTCTTTGAGAAACCTTTAATTCTGTTACTCAGGGCTGGATAATTGTACTAGCAAACACCAAGCCAACCTGTGTAGGTTAGGAATATCTGTAGGCCTTAAACTGAAAACTTCTCCCTGTGGCAGGTCTTCTTGATAGTCTCTTTTTATAAGTATCAGGCATTCCTGTCTGAGAATTCTTCTTTGTAGCCACCAGTCTTACTTATTTTGGGAGGCAAACATAAAGTGCATACCTTAACATTATATTATTATTATTATTATTATTATTATTATTATTATTATTATTATTATTATTATTATAATTTAAAATGCCCAGGAATGGATGTATTTTGTTCTTAACTGTCTTTGCTAAGTGTTTAAGATGAAGCAGTCAAACTGACTTTTGTTTCCATCTATTGTTAACAGTCAGCTGACCTTTTATGGGAGTCAATTCTGGGGAAACTTGAGAGCAGATTCTCAGTTCTGCTAGTGCCATTTGCGCTAGGTGGGTCCAGATCTTGCTAGACCATTTGGCTTCCCTCGGAAGCATCAGGGATGTCTCCTTTCTTTGATGACTCTCCTCTTCGTAACAAATACACTGATTGGCTTTCTGTTCTCCAGTGGTCTCATTAATCTCCCTGATCAGGAGGAGGTTATGTGGCTCAGAGTTTCAAAGCTCTTTAGAGAAGTCCCCTGTTCCCTGGATTCAGACTGACTCATAGGGCAAAAGCCAAATATTGGTTTTCTTGGCTCTTTTCATTTAACTTTAATTTTAAATCCTAATCTTAAACATCCAGCAAATAAATTTTAACAGCCTTATATTAAGAGTACTGGGCTTTAATGTCTATAACTATATAATTATCTTTTTATTAATTGGGATCTGTATTATTCTGTCTGTATTGTAAGTAATGACTTATTATATTGAATAAACCCATGTTGTGTTCTTAAAGCAACACGTTTGTAAAACAGTAACAGAGAATCTTTAGATCACTTATAAGAAAATTTCAAAATAAAATTAACAAAAGTAAAAATACTTAGCTTGTGTAACAGCTACCCTGAATTTTTTGGCTGAGTTATACATTATATCCCCTGTTTGAGATCCTAGGAATATTGACCTTAAAAAAAACCAACTTTTTAACATAACTTTAAAGAAATATTATCTAACCTACTGGTTTCGTAGTCATTCTCACATGTAGTAAGATGGGACACAGAGCCTTATCTCAGCTAAGGCAGGGCTCTTTATAAATCTTAAGTATTTTAGTTCTAAAGCTAATCCTTATTTTTAAATATCATTTGACAAAGTTTACATAAATTGTTTGAGGTCACATGAACATTAGCTAACACCATATGATATCACATTTAAAACATGAATTAAAGAAAGGCTGAAAGTTTTTAACCTTTACATCGATTAGGCTCTCATTAACTAAAAAATACATTTAAATTGTTCCCCAATGTAAAAAGTAACATAAAAGTTTACATATCTTATTGATAACAGGTAAATAAATCCCCAATATATTTTTTACCATACAACTTCAGAGCACCAGCTTGATATAATGCTCTTTTAAAGTTTCTACCTTACAGACTTGCATACCTATAAGATATGAAAACATTGATAGCATCACAATTACATTGATGTTTCTACATTAACCAAGTTTAGCTTTTAAAGCAATGGCAGTACAGTGCTCTAAAATAACAGTTCTTATTTAATCAGTTGTTTAATTTTTATGGTTGCTTGCTCTGGAGAAAATAAAACTTAATAAACACAACGTTATGGGTAAACTTATGTTTTAAGAAATTTTTGTCTCATTAACACATGACTTATTTTTATATTCTTATACAGACTTTAATAAGAACTTATTCAGACCTTAGTAAATCAATCAGATATCTAAGAAAAGTACTCATGAATGAGCAATCCCATATCAAATTTACTTTACTTATTTATCAAAATATTAGAGAAATGTATTGACAGTGTAAACCATTTTTATGTTGAAGGAAAGGTCCTAGAACCAAGGCATATTAGACATTTTGTAGATATTAATATTTTATTAGATTTTTGAACACCTAAAAAAATTGTAAGCTTAAATTTAAAGACATTGATTTTTATCTGTTTATCCAATTTAAATTGAAACATTTAAATCACGTGAATTAAAGATCTTTGGATCTCCTATTTAAATTTGTTTTAATGAGCGCTTTTTTATGAGCGCTCCTTGTATATGTTAATTTGTGTATCATATATATGATATACGGACATATGTATATGTAGACATACAACACATAACAAAAGTGTGCACACATAATAATAGTAAAGGCCTTGTAGCTTTTCTCAGGTGAAATCTCCATTGCAATGTTTCAAAAAGTCTACAGTTGGTCAAAGATAGAACTGATCTGAAAAACATTAACCTAGGTCTGTATGCTCAAAATCATGAGCTCAAAAAAAAAAGTATCTAAGGAAAAAAAAAGAGTCCTAGAAAAAGTGACTGGCTAGTAATTAGTAAATACCATACAATTTACCTTTTTTTTCCCTTAGGCCTCAAATCAGTCTCCTACTAAGCTTTCAGGCTTCTTTCATTTACATTTCAATATAAATCATGGCTGAGGTCTGGAAGGAGCAGGAAAAACTGCTATTCTGAGCAGACACCTCAGGCCTAAGGCATTTTAACCATAATTTTGAGGTTCGGATGTTGAAAATTATGATACAAATTTAAGATACAATTCACAAAATTTTATATCTTTACATCTTGTTTTGTCAACAGATACCATTCTATGATTTACTATCCTTGTCCAAATTAATGCAGTGGTACACACAGTGACATTTTCCGAGGCTATCCAATTCAAAATTGGTGAAAAAAAGACTGTATGATTGGGAATTTACTTGCCAACTTGGAAGTAGAGTTCTTCAGTTTTCCATACTAAGTATTTAAGTTCTCTGGCATGAATTATCTGAAATCATAAACTAAACAATTACCTAAACCCGACTTTTAACTGCAAGATTCTGCAATGCTTCAAAAACCCATTCAGATACCAGATTGTTAAAATAAAACATCATCATTTAGACACACATTCAGCTAAGATCATTCCCAAGAAACAATTTATAATATCAACACATTATTGCACATGTCTTAAAGGGCCAGATACAAAGACACAAGACAGACAGAAAGGAGGTTCAGACTATGGCTGTCAGAGAGAACCGTTTAAACCAGAGCACATAAGAGAAAAATCTCCTACACCAGTGTGCACCATAGATATCCACGCGGGGGGACCACATGTTTTAACAGAGGGGAAACCTGAAATGTAAAATAAAGTGTCTCCATGGTGACTTCACTGCATTTAGTGTCCCCTTTTTCTTTTTCTCTTTTTTAACAAGACAGAGGTGGCATAATTCTTACAGTGTGGGGAGGAAGGAGGTAATTCCCTGAATCAACAGGGCTTTGGCAGCTGCTGGGAGTCCCTCAGTCCCTCCTTTTACTTACAGGATTAGCTCCTCTTGTTCAGTTCCACACCAAGCATGCTTCATCTCCTAATATTTCAGTAGACAGCTCTCACAATGTTCCGGGGTGGAGGGCGGGTACCAAATTTGTAAATTAAAGTTCGATTCCTCAACTTGACGCCAATTAATACCAATTTAATAATGAGGACTGAGTTTTGAGAAAAAGAAAAAGGGAGATTTATTGCTTTGCGAACAAAGGAGAAACACAGGGGACTCTGCCAAAATTTGTGACTCTCTTGATCTGGAGTGACAAGGGGTTTTAAAGGAGTTTCACTTGTTAACCTGGGAGATGCTCAGTTCTTAGGTCCCCACCAAGCATTGCCCTCTGCAATGGGTGTGCTCCAGGCAGCCAGCTAGGAGCTTCTATCATCCTGCTTAACAAAGGCGAGTAAAGTTCATCGCAGTTCCCTAAAACACAGTCCAAAGGGGTGTCAGGCTTACTCTCTTTATTACCTATTTTTACGTCCAAAATCCTTAAGTTTTTACCACTGAAATCACACAACAAAATGAACAAAAACAAACAAACAATCAAAAAAATAGAACACAAAACAAAACACAAAAAACAGAAACCATGCGCCTAAACAGAAAAACAGTGGAACAGTGCAACATCTTGGTATAGCTCCAGGGTAGGAGTGCATGCGTGCCCGTCGGCCCCTCTCTACAGTTCCAGAGGAATTCCCTACAGAACAGAACAGAGGACAGAACGATTCTGGTTACTCTCCTGGAAAGGAGTATATGTGAGCCTCCCCAGGCCACATCTCTGTCATCAGAAGAGATCTCCCTTAACCGGATATCAGATGTTATAAAAGCCCCACTTACCTATGGAGGACTCCTCCACCAGGTGCTTGCTAATAGTTTTAGTGCAGAGGTTCACTGCAGTGCTCCCCGGACTAAAGGCTCTCTTCCTAATATAGAGAAGATGGACCAAATCAGGCCTGTGTGGAGAGCTGTTTCTTGGTGCCTATGGTTGATATACCATTCTAATTTGTGAAAGTGCCACAGAAAGTAGGGTAAGCCTCCTTCTCATGGTACGCTTGAAAGCAACTGTTTGGAAAAAGTGGTTGCCAAGGCAGTGACCTCATTCAGTTCCTCAAGGATGCAACCTCACCTCACTTCCTTGGTAATGGAACTCTCTGAACTTGGGATGCAGGAAGCCAGGCACACAGAGTCAGTCCCAGTCCCAGTCCTAGTGGTCTCATTTGCTTCAATTTAACAAGGACAGAGTCAGTCTTTCTTGGTACCTACTGATGTGAGGATGGCCAAATGCCAGGAGTACTCTGAAGAGGGGCCTTTCCTAAAAAAGCAGGTAGTGGCTCACAGCTGGCTCCTGACCACTTCACAGAGTTGGATATGGAGACCAGATCTGAGACAGGTAGGCCAAATCTGGGGAACATAGTATGGCCCAGCAGTCAGAGGACACTCCGGATAGTGAGAGACCTATTTGGGGGAAGGAGGTGCCTTTTTGGGTGTGGATGTGTGTTTGTGGTTTTGCCGCATGTTCTGAGAAGAGGTAGGAAAGTCGGTTTGTTTGGTTTGGAGTGAACTGTTTCTAGTAAGTTGTTTGACAAGGCGAGTGTTTCTATGTCTGTGTATCCCACTGTGTCCGTGGCTGTAGACATTAGAAAAAGAGAATGCATCAATGGATGTTTCCTGTCTAGTAGAAAGTTTCCCAGCATTCATCCTGCCCAATTTATGAATGCACTAGGGCTTGCCATATCGATGGGCAACACCTGCTATCTTCCTAAGTTCCTGTTTTCTTCCTGAAATCTAGCCACTCTCCAAAATAGGCTCATGCTTTTGAGTCCACGATATGTACCACCTCCAAGCACTGTGACATGGACATGTACTGGATAGCTGAAGGGATTGGCAAGCATCTCAGAAAACTCAGATATCGATGTGACCAGGAAAGTCTCAGTGGAGAACCCCTGCAATGGGCCTTTTGATTGCCTATTTTTCTGTTGCCCTGAATGTCAGTAAGTTCTTTGCCTGAGGCCACGCCTTTGTGAATCCTGAAGAAAACAGTTTTCAAACGGAAATGAATGGGCACCACCTGTGGCTCTTTGCTTAATTGCTTTGTAAAGGGATGTGTCTGAATCAGCCTCTTGGTCCTGTGTGAGCCTGTGGCTTAGATTCTCAGCACCTGATGGATCTAAAGAACGATCCCATGTGTGGATCCAAAATCAAAATGGCCAAAAATCAGTCACTGTGCATGAAGTGCCTCACATTCTTCTGTAAGGTTCCTTACCTACATCAAGTGAGAATAGGGATCCTTTGAGTCAAATGAGTTCTTCAAAGCCCTGCAGATGCTAGCCCATAGGTTCTTGGGTTTTCTTATGAATCCAATTCAAATAAAGAATCTAAACCCCACAGTCAGTAGGCCTCAAATTGGAGAACAGAGCTGTATTAATGGCAGACATATTTGATAACTCCTGGTTCACAGGGAGGGTGTCCAGGCCACCCTGACTATTGGCAAATGAGGGGAAAGGGAGCTTATTTGGGACACTGTCTTGTGCTGCACCTCTCATGGAATCCTCTTGCCAGAAGTTATGGTGAGTGTCTATATGGAAGAAGATGAGTGCCATGTGGGAGTGTTTTGGTTTTAATTGTGGTCATTTGTGTGGCGGTTGGAAGAGATAATTGGGTCCACCTTGGCTTGAACTTCGGTGTGATTCCCCTTAGAGTCTGTGTTTTGGAATTGACCTCCGAGAAGGTATAAGGTCCTATGCCATTGTATATCCATATTTCTGGGACATCACTACAGAATGTAATTCAACGCTAAGTATACCAATCAAGGGCCCAATGAACTTCTGGGCTTCAAATCTTACCTAGATTTCTGTTTTCATACTTATATTGAAAGGTTAATAAAATAGGTACTTGTCACTTCTTGATTTTCTGTATGCTTAACAAAACACTGTTGAAATCTTGAGAACTGTTTGCTATTCTTGTTCCCAGAATGTGCTGTCCCCAACTGCCAAACTGCAGAATGTACTCGGTCAACCAGTTGCACGCAAACCGCCCACTCGCACTTACCCATCAATAAACTTTCCTTCCTGCCCTCTCCAAGGAAAATATATAAGCACTTCTTAAGCTGTTCTCAGGGCTCTCTGCTCTATTCAAGTGAGCTCTCAGCCCTTGCATGCCGGACTCCTAATAAAGCCTTTGCTGTTGCATGAGACAGTCTCTTGGTGGTCTCTTCCACCCACCCTCGCCCGATCTTTACATCTGGTGGCCCCAGTGAGATCCGGCAGCCGCAGATGAAAGACCCCCAACGGGCTCCTATGGGGATAAATAAGGCCCCTCTTTCTGGTTTCAGGATTCAGGATAGGGTTTCACAAAATGGCTATTGCTAAAGAGCGTGAGCTCTCTCCCATGGTGGCTGACACACATGTAACAGAGCCACAGGCCATGTCCCTGGGGGATGAACTCATGAAATCGAGGAACAATAGTCTCCTTTATTCAGTGATATTTTGTTTCGGATTCGGTATTGCCAGCCCATCATGTTTTGCCGGCTACTCAGTCATGGTCTCAGTATTGGACGTCCATTGCCTGTCTTTATTGTCTTGTCTTGTCTGTGTCTTGTGTCATTGCTTTTATTGTCTGTGTATATTTCATTATGGGACAGAGCACTTCAATGCCTCTGTTCATGACCCTTGATCACTAGACCAAAGTCTGCTTAAGGGCTCAGAATCTTTCTTTTTCAGTAAAACGCCGGATCTTGCAGATTCTGTGTCTCAGAATGACCCAACTTTGTAGTCAGATGTCCCCTAGAAGGATCTTTCTACTTCGCACTAATTTGAAAAGTTCGAGATATTGTCTTTTAGCCGGGGCCACGTAGACGTCCAGATCAACAGCCATATATCTTAACTTGTCAGGACCTCTGCAAATCTCCTCCTCCAAGGGTGAAGCCTTTCCTTGTCCCTGCACGGACTCCTACTCCTTCCCCCATGATTCTATCTCTTTAACTCTCTGCTCCTCCTCCTGCACCCTCTGTTCTCCCTGAGTCTCAAGACTCTACTGGACTCTCCTCGCCCTCCTTATCCTCTGCCTTCATACCCCAAATGCCAACACCCTCTAAGTGATTCCCCTGCTGCTGACTCAGCCTCTCCACCATTCAAAGAAGCTAGGATGGCCCAGCGCCATCCAGATGACAGTCCCGTGGCACACAGAGCCCCTCCTTCCCTGGAGGAAGCTGGCCCGGCTAAAAGAACTCAGAGAACTCGACAACGTTTTTACACCTGCCTACTTGGGATAACTGCCAACAACTCCTAGGGACTTTCTTTATGACAGAGGAATAAGAGAAAAACCTCCAAGAAGCTAAAAAAAAAAAAATATCCTCGGACCTGATTGGCGACCAACACAACTTCCCAACATAATCAAAGCCAGCTTACCCTTAAACCAACCCAACTGGAACCCCAACACCTTTGAAGATAAAGAGCATCTGTCCAATTATTGCCTGGCTCTAATAGCAGGTCTCCAAGGGGCTGCTAGGTGACCAACTAATTTGGCCATGGTAAGAGAAATTATTCAAAGGCCTGATGAATCTCCCTCTTTGTTTCTATAAAGAATTATGGAGGCATATAAAAGATATACTCCTTTCGATCCTCAGGCAGCGGATCAAAATTCATCTGTAACAATGGCCTTAATTGGGCAAGCTGCCATGGATATTAAAAAAATTTAAAAGAGAGATTTAGTCAGAGAAGCTGAGAAAGTATACTATAAGAGAGAAACAGGGAGAAAGAAAGGGAGCAAAGGAAGGATGAGAGAAGCAAAAGACAGACTAAGGGATTGACCAAGATCCTTGTCACAACAAGAAAGAGGCCAGAAATTAAGACGTAAGGTGACAGTAAGGGTTACCTGGGGCCATGCCAGAGGCCACCCCTGGCCTCAGATCAATGTGCCTACTGTAAAAAAAAAAAAGGACACTGGGCCAAAAAGTGCCCTATAAAGAGACAGCCACGCCAGCCAGCCATTGTGACTCTGGTGCATGACTAAGAAAGTTGGGGCTCAGATCACTTCCCCTAGCTCAGGGTAACTTTTGAAGTGTAGCGGACCCCAGTAAACTTTGAAATGAATACAGGAGCAGTATACGAAGCCCTTAAGGCCCCATTGGGCCCTCTATCAAATAAAAGGTCTGTAGTTCAAAGGGCTAATGGCAGTAAATATCGGGCTTAGACTACTAAGAGGACCATGGACCTAGGTAAAGGAAAAATCCATCACTCCTTCCTAGTAATCCAGGAATGCCTGGACCCATTGATGGGCAGAGATCTGCTCACCAAGCTCTTGGCCTAAATAACTTTTAACCCTGAAGGCTACCAAATGAAATTTCTAAATCCTTTAGTATAAACTCCTATAGTCACGGCTTTAACTAAATTAGTAGAAGATGAACATCCACTCTTCACACACCCCAAGACTGATCAAACAGGCAAGCTACGCCAGAAATGGATAACAGATTACGCAGATGCCTGGGCAAAAACTGCTGGGTTAGGCCTGGCCGTGAAACAACCTCCAATAACAGTGGAGTTAAAAACCTCAGCCTCCCCAATTAATGTCAAATAATATCCTCTAAGCAAAAAAAGCTAAAGATGAGATAAGGCCCCATATTCAGAAATATCTGACCTTAGGCGTCCTAAGGCCCTGTCAATTGGCCATGAACACTCCCCTGCTACTAGAAAAAAAAGCCAGGAACCGGGACAATCGCCCTGTTAAATACCTAAGAGAGATCAACAACAGAGTGCAGGACATTCACCCCACGGTACCTAATCCGTACAATCTGCTTAGCACTCTGAACCCTGAGCGGAAATGGTATACTGTTCTGGACTTAAAAGATGCTTTCTTTTGCTTGCCTCTGCATAAAGATAGTCAGTTGCTGTTTGCTTTCGGGTGGGTAGACCCAGAAACCTGAACGTCTGGTCAACTAACTTGGACTAGACTCCCACTGGGGTTCAAAAACTCCCCCACTCTCTTTGATGAAGCCCTCCACAGAGACCTCAGCAATTTCAGAACTACGCACCCCAAAGTCACCCAGCTTCAATACGTGAATGACCTGCTACTGGCAGCCAACACCAAGGAAAACTGTGAGTCTGGGACCCAAGCACTATTATATGAGCTTGCTCAACTCGGGTATAGAGTTTCGGCCAAAAAGGCCCAAATTTGCTGGCATGAAGTAATCTTCCTGGGCTGTTTCCTTAGGGGCAGTAAACGATGGCTCACTGAGCCCAGAAAACAAACCATTGCCTAGATACCACCCCCATCTAACAGGAGACAACTCAGAGAGTTTCTTGGGACTGCTGGGTTTTGCAGGTTATGGATACCTGGGTTTGCGTTTTTAGCTGCTCCTTTATACCCGGTGTTAGAGGGAGATGCCCAATTCCAATGGACCCCTGATCACCAGGAAGTTTTTTATAATATCTATGGACACTGACACTGAACACCTCAACTTCACTGAGCTCAGGCTGCAATTACAGAAAGCCCTACACTACGTTAAAAATGTACACCAACTCACTCACCTTGGTTCAATGAAACTGCAGGCATTCCTGTAGGATTAAGAACAGAGTTTTCCACTAACCGACTCACAGCGAAAGAAAATAACTGAACGGGTAACAAAAGCCTGTCGAGTCCGTCAATTGGTTAATGCTTACCCTTCCAGTTTCCTAGAGGAAAGCACCTATGAGGAACCAGAAAACGACAATTTTGGGAAGTGGACAATAGTGAAATTAAGCCAGCAAGGTATGGACTTAAATACCTCCTAGTCTTTGTAGATACATTTTCAGGATGGACTGAAGCCTTCCACACATACACACACACACACACACAAAAAAAAAACTGCACAAATGATTTTCAAGAAGATTCTGAAAGATATTTTTCCAAGATACGGTCTGCCTAAGGTAATAGGGTCTGATAATGGACTGGTGTTCATGGCCCAGGTAAGTCAGGTGTTAACTGGGACCCTGTGGATTAATTTTAAGTTACATTATGCTTATATACACCAGAGCTCAGGACAGGTAGAAAAAATAAAGAGAAACATTAAAGAGACCTTCACAAAATTAAGCTTAGAGCCCGGCATAAAAGATTGGATTATGCTCCTGCCTTATGCACTGTTTCATGCGAGAAATATTCCCTCTCTTTCTTTGTGTAACCTCACCCTCTATGAAATTCTCTATGATTCCCATCATCCAGTAAGGGACCTAACCCCAACTCTAAGGCCTAACGATCACTTCCACAACCCCTTGCTTGACAGACTTAAAGTCATTGAAAGAACTCAGCGATAACTGTGGAAACAGCTGGCCACTGCCTACCAACCAGGGGAGGAGGGGACTCTAAATCAATATCAAGTAAGAGACTTCGTCTACATAAGACAATATCAGGTGTCATCCCTGGAACCCCACTGGAAAGGAACATACCAGGTGCTGCTTATAAAACCTAAAGCATTAAAGTAGACGGAATCACTTTTTGGATCCATGCCTCTCATCTCAAGCCTTCGCTGTGTCCAGACTCTTGTTGGAAACTGGAAAAGCGTGGTAACCATTTCAAATTGCGTATTCGCTATGTGGATAAGACTATAGACTCTCCCCTTGGCCACCAGTAGTTCTAACCCTCATCACCCCGTTCAGCAGCAATGGCTGATCACAAATCCTACTAGACAAGAAGTATAGTCTATCTCGCATACAGGCCCCATAGAGACCTGGTGGCCATCTCTCCACCCAGACATTTGTCAGGTCGGTATAGGTCTTTCCTATTGAGATATCCCTGATGAAGAGGATCCCACTAAAATCCCATTAAATCTCTTCTGTACCATAGATAATGGAAACAAACATTATGGATGCAGGGACACGCGAGACAGATTCAGGTTGGCTAGCCTAGATTACTGTGTTTGCCTGGCGGACTATCAAAGCCACAAACAGCCACGGCTGTGTGGGGGAGAAGCCGACTTCTTGTGTAAGTCAAGGGAATGTGAGCATACAGGGGCTGCCTGGTGGAACCCAAACTCCTCATCAAATTCAGTACACAGCATTGGCCATATTACCAATTAGACAACCAAATACTATGGCCCCCAGAGGGTTCTCTAGATCCTCAAATTCTGAGTGACATTTTTAACTTCGGCAAGTTCTCAAAAGGGGGAAATTTCCCTATGTGGAATCCTTTTTCCTCTTTTGCTCACATCCTGTACTATGCTTCTCCAATAGTTCCTCACCCTCAGCCTTCTGCTCTAGACTCTCTGCTATCACTCCCATCTTAGCAACCTGATTTCTCCTCTCCAATTACTAAATCAAAAACCCAAACCTCCGCTGGTTCTCAGAACATTGCCCCGTTGCTGAGGTAGCAGGTACCGAGGTACCCCTTCACCCACTCACTCCTCTCTTTTCCTGTCAGGGCCTGCACTAGGTCCCACCAAGTCCTCTAGCAAGCTAACCCAAAGCTCAAACCAGCTGAGAAGAGCCCTCAGACCCCTATCCACGATGTAATGAAAATGGCATTTAAAGTTGCTTTGTCATCACTGAAAAGAGGTTTCTAAGAATTTAAAGTCCCTCAAAGGCTTTTTGGAATATTTACTCCCATCTTCCCCTCTGCTATACCTGTTCTAATGCTCAAGTTTTGTTCTAGGAAAATCCCAAACCCCTTTACCATTTTTCTTTTACATCTCTCTTTTCTCATTCTTAGATCCACGGAGCTGCTCTCAGCCTCGACTACCCCGTCTTCCCCCTCTGTACCAGGTCCACAGAAATGTCTTAAATGACCTTCTCCAGAAGTCTTCACCAAGGCTTACTTTAGGTCTTTCAGCAAAAGAGTCCCTCTGAAAGAGTTCAATGTACATAAACTTCCACTTTTCGTGTTGCCCTGTTCTACTTGGCCACTGGCTGGAAAAATCACCACCCCTAAGCTAGACACTGCCTTTCCAGTTTTTCACAAAATATGTGAACAAGGCCTCTGGCCTTGAGCTGGGGCTTCACCGAGATGCCTACATTTCTAAGATAAAAAAGTTAGCAACTGGTCTCCATGGTGACAGCTGGCAGGGAGAAAAAAAAGAGACAAAAAAGCTCTCCCCTTCCAAGGTGTCCTTGAAAAGTTAACTTGCCCAGAACAGAGGAAAAAAAAAAAAACAGAAACGAAAACTAATTTTTGTGAATTTCTGCAGACTGTGAACTTCTGAGCCCCTTCCCTTACATGTTGGGTACAAATTCTAAAACTACCAAAACTTGGGGTTCAGGGGATTAATTGATTACAACAGAAGCAATGCCCTCTAAATCCGGATGCAACCAAATAAGAATGTTTTCCTCACTTTGGTGCTATCTTAGGTGCATTTTCTTTTCCATTCCTAAAACAGTATAATTCTATACACTTTAACATTATTTATGTTTACATAAAATGGTCAATAGATGTGATTAATTATGTAATGATGCAGATGTTTTTCAGAGTGCTCTATCATGACGTAGGTTCATTTAAAGTTCAAATAGGGGGGCATACAACCCGGTTCCACCGGGAACCTGTATCCCTCACTTTGGCCATCCTATGAGGAATAATAATTGCTGAAGGGGTGGGCATAAGAACAACTGCCCTAGTCCATGAGACACAACAAAGACACAATTAGAAGCAGAAATAGACCAAAGCTTAAAGACATTAAAAACCGACATCACAGCTTTACAGGAATTTTAACCTCTCTCTCTCTGAAGTTGTTTTACAGAGCAGGCGAGTGTTGGACCTCCTCTTCATGAGAGAAAGTTGCCTTTTTGCTTGCATTGAGGGAAGAATGTTGTTTTTATGCCGACAATACTGGAGTTGTAAAAGAATCTATGAGTAAATTAAGAAAACGACTTGAAGAGCGTCAAAGAGAGACAGAGGCCCCAGAAGGGAGGTTTGATTCTTTGTTCACATAGTCAACCTGGTTAACTATGCTTTTATCTGCCATGGCCGGTCCATTTATAATCCTCATATTATTGCTAACGGTAGGACCCTGTTTGCTCAACCGTGTAGTTTCCTTTCTAAACCAAATCGAACATGTTATTAAACCTAACCATACACTGTTCTCTCAATCTAATTTTACAGAAAAGTGGGGACAGAGTTGGTCTTAAAATACAGGAATATAGAGGATCTTCCACCTGCTGAGAAACTCAAAGGTCCATGCAGAAATGATCCCTGGAGAAGATGTAGGCAACTATGAAGGACCTGAGACAGCAAAAGTCTTTCATGGCAAACAACCTGCTCAGGATGAAGGGATGTGTCTGAATCAGCCACTCTCTTCTTAATGTATAGAAGATGGACCAAAGCAGGCATTTGTTGAGCTGCTCCTGCATGCCTATGGTTGACATACCACTGTAACTTGTGAAAGTGTCACAGTAAGTAGGGGCAGCCTCCTTCTCATGGGAACCTTGGAAGCAACTGTTAGGACAAAGTTGTTGCCAAGGCAGTGACCTCATTCCGTTCCTAAAGGAAGTGACCTCACCTAACTTCCTTGGTGATGGAACTCTCTGAACTTGGAATCCAGGAAGCCAGGCACAAAGAGCCAGTCCCAGTCCAAGCCCCAGTGGTCAAACTTATTTTGATTTACCAAGGACAGACTCAGTCTTTCTTGGAACCTACTGATGTGAGGATGGCCAAATGCAAGGAAAGCTATGAATAGGGGCATTTCCTGAGAAAGCAGGCAGTGGCTCACCGCTGGCCCCTGACAACTTCACAGAGTTGGCCAAGGAGACCAGATTTGAGACAGAACAGGCCATTTCCAGAGAACATAGTATGGCCCACCAGTCAGAGGACACTCCGGATAGTCACAGACCTACATGGGGGAAGGAGGTGCCTTTGTGGTGTGGGTGTGGGTTTGTGGTTTTGTCTCATGTTCTGAGAATAGGTATGAAAGGTGGTTTGTTTTGTTTGGAGTGAACTGTTTGTACTAAGTCGTTTGACAAGGTGAGTGTTTCTATGTCTGTGTATCCCACTATGTCCGTGGTTGTAGACATTAGAAAGGAGAATGCATCAATGAATATGTCCTATCTAGTAGAAAGCTTCCCAGCATTCATCCTGCCCTATTTATGAATGGACTGCAGCTTGCCTTATTGATGTGCAACACCTGCTATCTACCTAAGTTCCTGTTTTCTTCCTGAATTCTCGCCACTCTCCAGAATAGGCTCATGGTTTTGTGTTTAAGATATGTACAACCTTGAAGCTCTGTGACATGACCATGTACTGAATAGCTGAAGGGAATGGCGAGCATCTAAGAAAACTCAGATATCAGTGTGACCAGGAAAGTCTCAGTGAAGAAACCCTGCTTGGGGCCTTTTGTTTACCAATTCTTCTGTTGCCCTGAATGTCAGGAAGGTCTTTTCCTCAGTCCACCACTTTGTGAAGCCTGAAGAAAACAGTTTCCAAATGGAAATGAATGGGCATTACCTGTGGCTCTTTGCTTAATTGCTTTGGAATGGATGTGTCTGAATCAGCCTATTTGCCTTGTGTTAGGGTGTGGCTTAGATTCTCAGCTCCTGATGGATCTAAAGAAAGATCCCAGGTGTACATCCAAAACCAAAATGGCCAAAAAAGCAGTCCTTGTGGATGAAGTCTCTCGCCTCTTCTGTAACTTTCCTGACCTCCATCAAGTCAGAATAGGGATCCTTTGGTTCAAATGAGTTCTTCAAAGCCCTGCAGAGGCTAGCCCATAGTTGCTTGGGTTTTCTCAAGACTCCAATTCACATAAGGAATCCAAACCCCCAGTCAGTTGGCCTCAAATTGAAGAAGCGAAGCAGTATTAATGGGAGGCCTATTTGATCTCTCCTGGTTCACAAGAAGGGTGTCCAGGCCACCCTGACTTTAGGCAAATTAGGTGCAAGAGAGCTTATTTTGGACACGGTCTTGGGCTGTGCCCCTCATGGAAAACTTTTGCCAGAGGTCATTATGAGTGTCTATATGGAAAAAGATGAGCGCCACGTTGGAGTGTTTTGTTTTAAATTGTGGTCATTTGGGTGGCGGTTGGAAGAGATGACTTGGTCCACATGTTCTTGAACTCTGGTGTGATTCCCTTAGAATCTGAGTTCTCAAACTGACCTCAGAGAAGTATTGCCATGAATAGCGTTGAGATTTAAGGAAGCCAGGCATGAGTGTCGCCCTTGGAAACTAAGTTCTAGGCGCAGGATGGCTTTCCACAGAGCACTAGGCCTCTCAGCCAGGATACCACATGATTTTATTCTGAAAGATTTGGCACCCAGAGTTGAGAGTCAAAACTCATATGGACCTCACATTGTAGACCTCAATGGGAATAATATCATGTGATCTTTTGGCCACTCTTTGGGAAGCCTTACCTGTGAGTGTTCTCCAGAGCTTTCATTGAAATTAGCTTCCTAAAAATTTAATGGTTCCTGAAAGAATTGAAACTCACAGTGCCTCCAACTTCATCCTTGAAAAATGGCTAGAAAAATACCATAAAATTTTTGAAATTCCCATCACCAGGTGGCACTGGAGAACATTTGGATGTCCTGTTACTGATCATGAATATACCAGACAGTGCCTTGATTGACTGGGTTTCATGTAAATGGTGTAGAACAGAGATGCCAGTAAGTTGGACTCTGTTGAATAGTTGGCCTAGAGCAGTGGTGGGCAGGTATGTGATAAAACATCTGTGGTGGGGCCATGTGGATCTTCCATTGGCATCCAAATGGCTTGTGACTGACATGGTGCAGCCAGCAGAACCTTCCATGTAAAGGCAACTTGTTATATGGAGAGTTTTCAGGACATTGTTCAGAATCAGGTTGCTATGGTCAAGGGGGCAAGCTATGTGGGATAGAATCCTGGTTCTTGTATCCTCCTGCAGAACCTGACCCACCACACATGACAGAACTCCCTCTTGCACTGTGACCCAATTGAACTCCTTTTATTTCGTGAAGCAAATACCAAACTCCCAGTGCAGCAGGAAGAAACACCATGAAAATGGAGGATGACCATATGGCTTCACAGTGCACATGGGGAGACCTTTAGCCCCCAGTGGCCACAGTTTACCTAAAAAGAGAATTTAGCACTGCTGCCTCATGTTCATTGGGAAATAAGAAAGCATGTCCTCCAGGTCTCATAGATGCAGACCAAGCTTTTATGGTCTCACTAGAAAGGAAGCTAAAGCTCCTGACAACAACATATTTTTCAAGTGCCCAATCTCACAGGCAGTTTCTCAAGAAGTCTCTATGCCAGCAGACCTCCATGTTTGTGGATTGTTTACCCTTTCCCTTACCTTTGGAAACTCCTCTGCCACTTCCAAGGTTGTGGGCTCCTGAGCATATTCCATTCCAGATATTTGTTCACAGGTTTTCTAAATCTTCTCCTCTAATTGTGTCTTACTTGGGGCGAAGGTATTGTCAAGGCATTGTTCTGAATGAGAGTGGGAAGATTTTTGTATAGCACATATTTACATACACATTGGATTCATTTTTCAATTTTCCATTCGAAATACTGAATCCTTGACACTAACCCATACCCTACTAGGTTCTGACTACTAATTCTAATATAATGGAGAAAAATAACCCAAACAGAATAGAAATACTAGCACTTCAGAGGAGGCATGGTGTATAGTTGGTCTTCCTATTTGCATGATATAGGGTTGGAGTTGTAAATCTTGTCAATTTTTTGTTGAAAGAGTTCTGCATGTGTTTTTAAAGTTAACACATATGTGAATTCCTGTCTCCCTTTTTCTGTAGCCAATTCAGCACATGTATTTTTATATGAACATATAGAATCCTACCTGGTATCACACCTGTATTCTTGAGAGGTGGCTAACTTGGCAGATACAAAGTGTGAGAAGAAATCACTCCTCCTAAACGCTTTTGGAACTGATAATTCAAATTATGAGTGAGCTTCTTAGTTAAAAAACATTACACATAAATCCATGTTCAGTAAAATTAATATTTTTGGATCTGTGGATGATATATATTTCACAATGAATTTTAATTGGCATATATATTGCTACTTTTTAATGTCTCTGTGTGTATTTTGTATATATATATATATATATATATATATATATATATATATATATATAAACACTCTAGATTTGTCAAAATATGAAATATATGTATCTTATTATACACTCCCTAAATTCATTCATGTTCATGTATGTGGTTTTATATTCAACTTTTCATAAGATTATTTTCAGAAATATTCATCCATCTGAAATACATATTTGTTTTATAGTATTGAAAACTCACTTCAGTAAATGGTGCAAACAAATCCTTATATTTTTACAGTAACTGACCCACTTTAACATCAATGCAAGTAGATTCCTATGGGACATGATGTGTATTTTGGCGTTCATTTTTATACAACACTGGTACATTACTATTTCTTCAGTTTTTGTACATCATAGAATATACATTTCAGCCACAACTTCATAAATTTAAAGAAATTTGTAACACATTCTATCACTTCCTGCTTCAGAACATATGTATTCCTCTTTGTTTTTGACTGGTCATTTCATGAGACTTCTTTCCACACACATTACTGTCGATTTCCATTATCAATTTTGAAGCAAAATTCACACACTCTTTATGATGAACCACAACCGTAATATTACCATTGGATGTATAAATGGTTGGAATGAATGTATGTATATCAATATATGATTCCCTGTGTATTTTCAGATATCAATTTATTCCAATTTCTAAAGTTTGAACCAGTTGTATTATTTATTCGCAGTATGGACTATTCATGCATTATGTCTATATTCATACACACATGGTACACCTCTATGTACCCCCAATACTAATTTACACCTCTTCAAAATATTGCTCCAAGAAATGGTGGTAGAAATACTCATGTCACCTGATCTACATATACATTTTATCACAGTAATATTCTGGCCACAAAATGCAAAGTCACACTTACGATTGTACCAAAGCCTAAATGGAATGTGAGTATGGATTATGAAAATCACCCATGTCCAGGTTGCCTAATGCTCTCAAATGTCAATCCTATTGGTGACTACATATTTGTTTCTTGCTAAGATTATATATTCAATCTCAAGCCTGTTGAAAATGTCTATTGGTATCACTCATTTTATACTTTGCCTGATTTCCTTATGTCTCTATTGATATCTGCTTTCCTACATATTTTCCCCAGTTCATCATTGTGACTGACTCTTCACATGTGCTGACATTTACATTTTCTCTCTACCCAAAACCCTATTGCTAAAGAACTTTTTGTCCAAATCCTATACTCACACTTTTTTCTAATCTTACCAACTCTCTTCGTAATCTTACCAACTCTCCCTTTTTGAATGAATGTTCTCCTCAACATTCAATCATCTAAGGTACAAGATACTATGCCATTGTGTATAGATTTATCTGAGACATCTGCACAGAACATAATTCAAAGCTAACTATCCCAATCAAGGACCCAATGACCTTCTGGGCTTTAAATCTTACTGAGATTTCTGTTTTCATACATATATTTCACCTCTATAATCTTATAAATATCGCAGGTTTCCAATACCATTATTCATCCAGCAGAATGATCCTAACCCAAATCAAACATGTTATTAACCCTAAACATACACGATTCCCTCAATCTACCTTTATAGAAGAGCAGGGACAGAGTTGGTCTTACAATACAGGAATGTAGGAGATCTTCAACCTGCAGAGAACCTCAAAGGTCCATGCAGAAATTATCCCTGGAGAAGATATAGGCAGCTATGAAGGACCTGAGAGAGCAAAAGTCATCTTCCATGACAAACAACCAGGTAAGGATGAAGGGATGTGTCTGAAGCAGTCTCTCTCTTCTTAATGTAGAGAAGATGGACCAAACCAGGCCTGTGTGGAGAGCTGTTCCCGGGTGCCTATGGTTGATATTCCATTTTAACTTGTGAAAGTGTCAAAGGAAGTAGGGGCAGCCTCCATCTCATGGACCCTTCGAAGCAACTGTTAGGACAAAGTGGTTGCCAAGGCAGTGACCTCATTCAGTTCTAGAGGAAGTGACCTACGTCACTTTTTTGTTGATGTAACACTCTGAGCTTTGGATCCAGGAAGCCAGGCACCCTGAGGCAGGCCCAGTCCCAGTTGCAGTGGTCTCACATGTTTGGATTTACCAAGGACAGAGTCAGTCTTTCTTGGCAACTACTGAATTGAAGATGGACAAATGCCAGGAAAGCTCTGAAGAGGGGCTTTTTTTTTGATAAAGCAGGCAGTGGCTCACCGCTGGCTCCTGACAACTTCACAGTTTTGGCCAAGGAGACCAGATCTGACATACGACAGCCCATTTCAGGGGAACATAGTATGGTCCACCAGTCAGAGGATGCTCCGGATAGTCACAGACCTACTTGGGGAAAGAAGGTGCCTTTTTGGGTGTGTTTGTGTGTTAGTGATTTTGTCTCATCTTCTAAGAATATGTAGGAAAGTCGGTTTGTTTAATTTGGAGTGGCCTGTTTCTAGTAAGTGCTTTGAGAAGGTGAGTGATTCTGTGTATCCCACTGTGTCCGTGGTTGTAGACAATAGAAAAGAGAATGCATCAAAGGATGTGTCCTGTCTAGTAGAAATCTTCGCAGCATTCATCTTGTCCAATTTATGAATGGACTGCAGCTTATCTTATAGATGGGCAACACCTACTACCTTTCTACATTCCTGATTTCTTCCTGAATTCTGGCCACTCTCCCATAGGCTCATGGTTTTGTGTTCAAGATATGTATCTCCTCCACAATCTGGGACATGGCCATGTACTGGATAGCTGAAGGGAATGGTGAGTATCACAGAAAACTCAGATATCAGTGTGACCAGGAAAGTCTCAGTGGAGAAACTCTGCTTTGGGAATTTGCTTTTCTATTGTTCTGTTGCCCTGAATGTAAGGAAGGTCTTTGCCTAAGGCCACACCTTTCCAAAGCCTGAAAATATCAGTTTTCAAATGGAAATAAATGGGCATCACCTGTGGATCTTTGCTTAATTGCTTTGCAAAGGGATATGTCTGAATCCACCTCTTAGTGCAGTGTGAGTCCATGGCTCAGATTCTCAGCCCTGATGGATCTAAAGAAAGATCCCATGTGTGCATCCAATTCCAAAATGGCCAAAAGAGCAATCATTGTGGATGAAGTCTCTTGCTTTCCTCTGTAAGGTTCCTGATCTCCATCAAGTGAGAAGAGGGATCCTTTGGGTCAACTGAGTCCTTCAAGCCCTGCAGAGGCTAGCCCATAGGTGCTTGGGTTTTCTCATGACTCCAAAGCACATAAAGAAACTATACCTGACAGTCACTATGCCTCAAATTGGAGAAGCGGAACAGTATTAATGGCAGGCATCTTTGATCAGCCCTGGTTCACAGGAACAGTGTCCAGAAACACTGACTTTAGACAAATGACGGGCAAGGGAGTTTATTTTGACATTGTCTTGTGCTGTGTGCCTCATGGAAACTTCCAGCCAAGGTTATGATTAGTGTCTATATGGAAGAAGATGAGGGGCATGTGTGAGTGTTTTGGTTTTAATTCTGGTCATTTGTGTGGCGGTTGGAAGAGATGACTGGGTCACCAGGGATTGAACCCTGGTGTGTTTCACCTTAGAGACTGAGTTCTGAAACTGACCTCAGAGAAGTATTGCCATGAATTGTGTTGGGATTTTAGGAGGCCACGCATGAGAGTCGCCCTTGGAACCTGAGATCTAGAACCAGGGTGGCTTTCCACAAAGAACTGGGAATCTCAGCCTGGATATCACATGATTTTATTCTGAAAGACTTGGCAGCCATAGTTGAGAGTCAAAACACATAGGACCTCACATTGTAGACCTCAATGGTCCTGGCTTCAAGTGACCTTTTGTCCACTCTTTGGAAAGCCTTGCCTGTGAGAGTTCTCCAGAATTTTCTTTGAATTGAGCTTTCTCAACATTTAATGGTTCCTGAATAATTGAAATTCACAGTGCATCCAATGTCATCCTTGAAAAATGGCTAGATAAATACCATGAAATTTTTGAAATTCCCATGACCAGGTGGCACTCCAGAAACATTCGATGTCCTATTGCTTATTATGAGTGTACCAGACAGTTCCTTGATTGACAGGGTTTTCTGAAAATTGTTTAGAACAGAGATGCCAGTAATTTGTAGCCTGCTGAGTAGTGGGCGTAGAGCAGTGGTGGGCAGGTGTGTGATAAAATATCATGGTGGGTCCATGTGGATCTGCCATTGGCTTCCAAATGGCTTGTGACTGACATAGTGCAGACTTCAGACCCTTATATGTAAAGGCATCTTGTTCTATGGCGAGGTTTCAGGGCAATGTTCAGAATCAGGTTGCTATGGACAAGGGAGCAATCTTTGAGAGATAGAAGCCTGGTTTGTGCATTTTCTTGCAGACCATAACCCACCACACGTGACAGAACTCTCTCCAGCACTGTTTCCCAGTTGAACTCCTTGTATTTCGTGAAGCATGTACCAAACTCCAAGTGCAGCAGCAAGAAACACCACGAAAAGTGGAGGATGACCAAATTGTTTCACAGTCCACACGGGGAGAAAATAAACCCCCAGGGGCTACAGTTTATCTACAAAGAGAGAATTCAGCAGTGCTGCCTTGTGTTCATTGGAAAATAAGAAACTTTGTCCTCCAGGTCACATAAATGCAGACCCAGCTTTGAGGGTATCACTACAAAGGAAGCTTAACTCCTGATAAAAACCTATATATCATTGCCCAACCTCAGTGGCAGTTTCTCTAAAAGTTTTAGGCATGCAGAGCTCCATGTTTGTGGAGTGTGTACCCTGTTCTTACTTTTGGAAACTCCTATACCACCTCCAAGTTTGTGCACTCCTGAGCATTTTCCATTCCAGAAATGTAATCACAGATTTTGCAACTTTTCTTCTCTAATTGTGTCTTACTTGGGGCGAAGATAATTTCAAGGCATTGTTCTGGATGAGAGTCAAAAGATTTGTTTTAGCACATATTTGCATACACATTGGATTAATTTTCCTATTTTTCCATTCGAAATTCTGAATCCCTGACAATAACCCATATTCTAATAAACTCTGACTACTAATTCTAATATGATGGAGAAAAATAACCCAAACAGTACGTAAATACATGCAGTTCAGGGTTGGACTTGCCTTTTGCATGATAAAGGGTAGGTATTATGAATCTAGTCAATTTTTAATTGAAATAGTTCTCCATGTGTTTTGAAAGTTAACAAATATGTGAATTACTGTCTCCCATTTTCTGGAGCCTATTCAGCACATGTATTTTTATATGCACAAATAGAATCCTACACGGTATCACACGTACATTCTTTTGAGTTACATGACTTTGCAGATACAAATTGTGAGAAGTGATCACTCGTCCTAAACGCTGTTAGAACTGAAAATTCAACCTATGGGTGAGCTTCCCAGTGGAACAACATTATACATAAACCCATGTTCAGTAAAATGAATGTTTTTGCATCTTTATGATATATATTTCATGATGAATTTCGATTGGCATATATATTGCTATTTTTTAATTTCTGTGTTTGTGTGTGTGTGTGTGTGTGTATATACTCTCCAGATTTTTAAAAATATGAAAATTATGTGTCTTATATACACTCCCTAAATTCATTCATGTTCATGTATGTGGATTAATAATCAACTTTTCACAAGATTATTCTTAGAAATACTCAAACACCTGAAATACATATTTGTTTCCTAGTACTGAGAACTAACTTCAGTGAAAGGTGCATACAAATTCTAATATGTCTACATTAACTGACCCAGTTGAACATCAATGCATGTTGGTTCCTATGGGACACCATGTGTATTTTGACGTTAATTTTTATTCCACACTGGTACATTACTATTTCTTCAGTTTATGCACATCTTAGCATATATATTTCATTCACTAGTTAGCAAATTTATAGGCATTTGTTTCACTTTCAGTCACTTCCTGCTCCAGAACACATGTATTTCTCTATGTTTCTTGACTGGTCTATTCATGATACTTTTTTTCCAAATATATTGTTTTCGATTTCCATAATCAATTTTGAAGAAAAACTCACACACCCTTCATGATTAACCATAACCATAAGATAATCATTAGATATATAACTGGTTGGAATTAATGATTGTATATCAATATAACATTTCTTATATATTTTCAGATATCAATTCAATCCATTATTTAAAGTGGATCCAGTTATATTATTTATTCACAGTATTGTCTATTCATGCATTATGTCTATATTAATAGAAACAGGGTACACCTATTTGTACCCCGATACGAATTTATAAATCTTCAAAATATTGCTCTCAGAAATGGTGGAAGAAATACTCATGTCACCTGATCTACATACACATTTTATCACAGAAATATTCCGGACACAAAAAGCAAAGGTCACACTTACAATTGTACCAAAGCCTAAATGGAAAGATAGCATCCATTACTAAAATCATCCATGTCCAGGTTGCCTAATGCTCTCAAATATCAATCCTATTGGTGACTACATATTTGTTTCTTCCTAAGATTATATACTCAACTTGAAACCTGTTGAAAATGTCTAACCCTATCACACACTTTATACTTTGCTTGATTTCCTAATGTCTCTATTGATATCTGCTTTCCTACATGTTTTCCCCAGTTCATCATTGTGACTGACTCTTCACATGTGCTGACATTTACATACACTCTCTACCCTAAACCCTATTGCTGAAGAACTTTTGGTCCAAATCCTATGCTCACTCTTTTTTCTAAATCTACCAACTACCTTCCTAATCCTACCGACTATCGGTTTTTGACTGGATGCTCTCTTCAAATTCAATCATCCAAGGTACAAGGTCCGATGCCAGTGTATATTGATTTATCTGAGACATCTGTGCAGCACATAACTCAAAGTTAAGTATCCCACTCAAGTCCCCAATGCCCTTCTGGGCTTCAAATCTTACCTAGATTTCTGCTTTCATACTTATATTTCACATGTATACTCTTGTAAATATCGCAGGTTGCCAATACCATTATTCATCCCGCAGAATGATTCGTAACCCAAATCGAACTTGTTATTAACCCTAACCATACACTGTTCCCTCAATATAACTAACTTAAGAGCAGCGACAGAGTGGGTCTTACAATATAGAAATGTAGAAGATCTTCCACCTGCTTAGAACCTCAAAGATCCATGAAGAAATGATCCTTGGAGAAGATGTAGGCAGCTATGTAGGACCTGAGAGAGCAATAGTCATCTTCCATGCAAACAACCTGGTCAGGATGAATTGATGTGTCTGAATCAGCCTCTCTCTTCTTAATGTAGAGAAGATGGACCAAACCAGGCCTGTGTGGAGAGCTGTTCCAGGGTGCCTATGGTTGATATACCATTATAACTTCTGAATGTGTCACAGGATGTTGGGGCAGCCTCTATCTCATGGGAACCTTGGAAGCAACTGTTAGGACAAAGTGGTTACCAAGGCAGTGACCATATTCAGTTCCTGAAAGAAGTGACCTCACTTCACTTCCTTGGTGATGGAATTCTCTGAACTTGGGATCCAGGAAGCGAGGCACCCAGAGCCAGTCCCACTCCAGACCCAGTGGGCTAACTTTGCTTTTCCCAAAGACGTAGTCAGTCTTTCTTGGTACCTGCTGATGTGAGGATGGCCAAATGCCAGCAGAGCTCTGAAGAGGGGCCTTTCCTGAGAAAGCAGGCAGTGGCTCACTGCTGGCTCCTTACAACTTCACGGAGTTGGACATTGAGACCAGATGTGAAACAGGACAAGCCATTTTGGGGGAACATAATATGGCCCACCAGTCAGAAGACATTCCGGATAGTCACAGACCTATTTGGGGGAAGGAAGTGCCTTTGCCGTTGTAGGTGTGAGTTTGTGGTTTTTTCTCATGTTCTGAGAATAGGTAGGAAAGGTGGTTTGTTTGGTTTGGAGTGGACTGTTTCTAGTAAGTCGTTTTACATTGTGAGTGTTTCTATGTCTGTGTATCCCACTGTATCCATGGTTGTAGACATTAGAAAAGAGAATGCACCAATGGATGTGTTGTCTCTAGTTGAAAGCTTCCGCAATTCATACTGCGCAATTGATGAATGCACTGCAGCTTGCCTTATGGATGGGCAACATCTACTATCTTCTAAAGTTCCTGTTTTCTACGTGAATTCTGGCCACTCTCCAGAATAGACTCATAGTTTTGTTTCCCAGATA
This sequence comes from Callospermophilus lateralis, assembly GCF_048772815.1. NCBI lineage: Eukaryota > Metazoa > Chordata > Mammalia > Rodentia > Sciuridae > Callospermophilus > Callospermophilus lateralis. The sequence continues at coordinate 364,010 of NW_027511113.1, forward strand.
TGTAACACCACAAGGCTCTGTGACATGGCCATGTTCTGGATAGCTGAAGGGAATGAGATCATCTCAGAAAACTCAGATATCAGTGTGTGCAGTAAAGTCTCAGTGGAGAAACCCTTCTTTGGGCCATTTGCTTAATTCTATTTCTATTACCCTAAATGTCAGAAAGGTCTTTGCCTCAGGCCACCCCTTTGTGTAGCCTGAAAAACACTGTTTTCATATGGAAATGAATGGACCCCACCTGTGGCTCTTTGCTTAATTTCTTTGGAATGGGATGTGTCTGAATCAGCCTCTTGTCCTTGTATGAGGTTGTGGCTTAGATTCTCAGCACCTGATGGATCTAAAGAAAGATCCCATGTTCTTCCAAAACTAAAATGTCCAAAAGAGCAGTCATTGTGGATGAATATTTTTGCCTTCTTGTTTTAGGTTCCTGAACTCCATCAAGTGAGAATAGGGATCCTTTGGGTCAAATGAGTTCTTGAAATCCCTGCAGAGGCTAGCCCATATGTGCTTGGATTTTCTCATGACTCCAAATCACATAAAGAATCTATACCCTACAGCCAGTAGGCCGAAATTGGAGAAGTGGAACACTTTAACAGCAGGAATATTTGATCACTCCTGGTTCACAGGAAGAGTGTTCAGGCCACCATGATTTTAGGCAAATAAGGGACAAGTGAGCTTATTTTGGACACTACCTTGGGCTCATAGAAACCTCCAGCTAGAGGTTATGATGAGTGTCTACATGGAAGAAGATGATGGCCCTGTGGGAGTGTTTTGATTTTAATTGTGGTAATTTTTGTGGCGGTTGGAAGGGATGACTGGGTCCACCTGGGCTTGAACTCTGGTGTGATTCCCCTTAGAGACTGCATTCTGGAATTGACCTCAGAGAAGTATTGCCATGAATTGTGTTGGTATTTTAGGAGGACACACATAAGACTCACTCTTGGAAACTGAGATCTATGCCCAGGGTGGCTTTCCACAGAGGCCTGGGAATCTCAGCCAGGATATCACATGATTTTATTCTGAAAGACTTGGCAGCCATAGATGAGAGTCAAAACATACATGGACCTCACATTGTAGACGTCAATTGGCCTGGCTTTATGTGACCATTTGGTAACTCTTTGAGAAGCCTTGACTTTGAGAGTTCTCCAGAGCTTTCATTGAAATGAACTTTCTCAACACTTAATGGTTCCTGAATGAATTGAGACCCACAGTGCCTCTAACTTCATTTTTGAAAAATTGCTAAATAAATACCATGAAATTTTTTAAATTCCCATGACCAGGTGGAACTGCAGAAAATTTGATGTCCTGTTGCTTATCATGTGTATACCAGACAGTGCCTTGTTTGACTGGGTTTCATGAAAATGATGTAGAACACGAGATGCCAGTAATTTGGAGCCTGCTGAGTAGTGGGCCTAGAGCAGTGGTGGGAAGGTGTGTGAATAAACATCATGGAGGGGCTATGTGGATCTGCCATTGGCTTCCAAATGGCTTGTGACTGATATAGTGCAGACATGAGACCCTTATATGTAAAGGCATCCTGTTATATCGAGAGTTTTAAGGGCAATTTTCAGAATAAGTTTACTATGGTTACTGGGGCAAGCTCTGTGGGATAGAAGCCTGGTTGGTGCATTCTCCTGCAGACCCTGACCCACCACAAGTGACAGAACTCCCTGCAGCACTGTATCCCAAATGAACTTCTTATATTTTGTGAAGCAAATACCAAATTCCCAGTGCAGCAGCAAAAAACACCATGAAAAGTGGAGGATGACCAAATGTCTTCACAGTCCCCACTGGGAGACAATTAGAATCCAGTGGCCACAGTTTACCTACAAAGAGAGAATTGAGCACTGCTGCCTCATGTTCATTGGAATATAAGAAACCATCTATTCCCAGTCACATAGATGCAGACCCAGCTTTGATGGTCTCACTACGAAGGAAGCTAAAGCTCATGACAGCAACATATATTTCAGGATCCCAACCTCAGAGGCCATTTCCCAAGAATTCTTAGGCCAGCAGAGCTCCTTGTTTGTGGAGTGTTTACCCTGTCCTTTACTTTTGGAAACTCCTCTACCACCTCCAAAGTTGTGAACTCCCGAGCATATTCCATTCCATATATGTATTCCTAGATTTTTACACTTTTCAACTCTAATTGTGTCTTACTTGGGGCGAAGGTAATGTCAAGGCATTGTTCTGGATGTGAGTGGGAAGATTTTTGTGTAGCACATATTTACATACACATTGGATTCATTTTCCAATTTTCCATTTGAAATACTTAATCCCTGACACTAACCTGTACCCTACTAGTCTCTGACTAATAATCCTAAAATGATGGTGAAAAATAACCCAAAAAGAATAGAAATACAAGCAGTTCAGAGGAGGCATGGTGTATAGTTGGAATTGCTTTTTGCATTATATAATGTAGGAGTTTTAAATCTAGTCAATTTTCTGTTGAAATAGTTCTAGATGTGTTTTTAAAATTAACAAATATGTGAATCCCTGTCTCCCTTTCTCTGTAGCCTATTCAGCACATGTATTTTTATATGCACATATAGAATCCTACCTGATATCACTTGTACACACATGTGAGGTGGCTGAATTGGCAGATGCAAATTGTGAGAAGAGATCACTCCTCCTAAACGCTGTTGGAACTGAAAATTCAACCTACGGGTGAGCTTCCTAGTTGAATAACATTATACATAAATCCATTTCAGTAAAATGAATATTTTTCGATCTTTGGATTATATATATTTGATGAAGATTTTCGATTGGCATATATATTGCTACTTTTTTTTCTTTTATTGGTTTCTCAAAACATTACAAAGCTCTTGACATATCATATTTCATACATTAGATTCAAGTGGGTTATGAACTCCCATTTTTACTCCAAATATAGAATGCAGAATCACATCAGTTACACATCCATATTTTTACATAATGTCTTATTAGTTACTGTTGTATTCTGCTACCTTTCCTATGCCCTACTATCCCCCCTCCGCTCTCTTCCCATCTTCTCTCTCTACCCTACCTACTGTAATTCATTTCACTTATTGTTTATTTTTCCATTACACTCACAACCTCTTATATGTATTTTTTTTGTAACAATAAGGGTCTCCCTCCATTACCATGCAATTTCTCTTTTCTCTACCTTTCCCTCCCACCTCATGTCTCTGCTTAATGTTAATCTTTTCTTCATGCTCTTCCTCTCTGCTCTGTTCTTAGTTGCTCTCATTATATCAAAGAAGTCATTTGGTATTTGTTTTTTTGGGATTGGCTAGCTTCACTAAGCATAATCTGCTCTAGTGCCATGCATTTCCCTGCAAATTCCATTATTTTGTCATTTTTTAGTGCTGTGTAATCCTCCATAGTATATAAAAAAAAACATTTTTTTTTATCCATTCATCTATTGAAGGGAATCTGGGTTGGTTCCACAGTGTAGCAATTGTGAATTGTGCTGCTATGAACATCGATTGGCAGTATCCCTGTAGTACGCTCTTTTAAGGTCTTCAGGGAATAGTGCGAGAAGGGCAATAGCTTGGTCAAATGGTGCTTCCATTCCCGGCCTTCCCAGGAATCTCCATACTGCTTTCCAAATTGGCTGCACCAGTTTCAGTCCCATCAGCAATGTACAAGAGTACCCTTTTCCCCACATCGTCGCCAGCACTTGTTGTTGTTTGACTTCATAATGGCTGCCAATCTCACTAGATTGAGATGGTATTTTAGGGTGGTTTTGATTTGCATTTCTCTGACTGCAAGAAATGGAGAGCATTTTTTCATGTACTTGTTGATTGATTCTATGTTCTCCTCTGAGAAGTGTCTGTTCAGGTCCTTGGCCCATTAGGTTATTTGTCATCTTATTGTCTAATTATTTGAGTTCTATGTATACTTTGTATACTCTGGATATTAGGGCTCCATCTGAAGGGTGAGGAGTAAAAATTTGTTCCCATGATCTAGGCTCCATATTTACCTCTCTTATTGTTTCTCTTTCTGAGAAAAAAATTTTCAGTTTAAGTAACTCCCATTTGTTGATTCTTGTTATTAACTCTTGTGCTATGGGTGTCCTATTAAGGAATTTGGAGCCTGACCATACAATATGTAGATCGGAACCAACTTTTTCTTCTATCAGATGCAGAGTCTCTGATTTGAATCTAGCTCTTTGATCCACTTTGAGTTAACTTTTGTGCATGGCGAGAGAAAGGGATTCAGTTTCATTTTGTTGCATATGGATTTCCAGTTTTCCCAACACGATTGGTTGAAGATGCTATCCTTCCTCCATTGCATGCTTTTAGCTCCTTTATCAAATATAAGATAGTTGTAGCTTTTTGGATTAGTCTCTGTGTCCTCCATTCTGTACCATTCGTCCACCCGCCTGTTTTGGTACCAGTACCATGCTGTTTTTGTTATTATTGCTCTGTAATATAGTTTGAAATCTGGTATCGCTATACCGCCTGATTCACACTTCCTGCTTAGAATTGCTTTTGCTATTCTGGGTCGTTTATTTTTCCATATGAATTTCATGATTGGTTTATCTATTTCTACAAAAAATTCATTTGGGATTTAGATTGGCATTTCATTAAACCTATAGACAACTTTTTAGTAATATCGCCATTTTGATGATGTTAGTTCTGCCTATCCATGAACAGGGTATATTTTTCAATCTTCTAAGATCTTATTCTACTTCTCTTTTTAGGGTTCTGTAGTTTGCATTGTATAAATCTTTCACCTCTTTTGTTAGGTTGATTCTCAAGTATTTAATTTTTTATGAGGATATTGTGAATGCAGTGTTTTTCCTCATTTTCATTTCAGAAGTTTTGTCGCTGATATACAGAAATGCCTTTGATTTATGCATGTTGATTTCATTTCCTGCCACATTGCTGAATTCATTTATTAGTTCTAGTAGTTTTTTTCTGTAGACCCTTTTGGGTCTTCTATGTATAGAATCATGTCATCTTCAAATAGTGATAATTTAAGTTCTTTTTTTCCTATTTTTATGTCTTTAATGTCTTTCAACTTTCTAATTGCTCTGGCCAGTTTTTCGAGAACTATATTGAATAGAAGTGGTGATAGAGGACATCCCTGTCTTGTTCCAAATTTTAGAAAGAATGCCTTCAATTTTTCTCCATTCAGAATGATGCTAGCCTGAGGCTTAACATAAATAGTTTTTACAATGTCGAGGTATGTTCCCTTTATCCCTAGTTTTTCTAATGTTTTGAACATAAAGGAATGCTCTACTTTTTCTAATGGTTTTTCTGCATCTATCAAGATCATCTTATGGTTCTTATTTTTAAGTCTATTGATGTTGTGAATAACATTTATTGATTTCCATATATTGAACCCTCCTTGCATCCCAGGGATGAATCCTAGTTGATCATGGTGCACAATTTTTTTGATGTGCCTTTGTATCCAAATCACCAGAATTTTAATGAAAATTTTTGCATCTAGGTTCATCAGAGATATTGGTCTGTTGTTTTCTTTCATTGAGGTGTCTTAGTCTGGTTTCAGAATCAGGGTGATGTTGGCCTCATAGAATGAATTTGGCAGAGCTCCCTGATTTTCTATTTTCTGAATAACTTGAAAAGTATTGGTATTAATTCTTCTTTAAAGGTTTTGTAAAACTCCGCTGTATACCCATCCGATCCTGGGCTTTTCTTGGTTGGTAGTAGTTTGATTGCCTCTTCTATTTCATCGATTGATATTGGTCTGTTCAAATTGTGTGTATCCTCCTGACTCAGTCTAGGCAAATCATATGACTTAACAAATGTATCAATGTCTTCACTATTTTCTATTTTATTGGAATATAGGTTTTCAAAATAATTTCTAATTGTCTTCTGTATTTATGTAGCATCTGTTGTGATATTGCCTTTTTCATCCCGTATGTTAGTAATTTGAGTTCTCTCTCTTCTCCTCGTTAGCATGGCTAAGGGTCTGTCCATCTTATTTATTTTTTCGAAGAACCAACTATTAGTTTTGTTAATTTTTTAATAGTTTCTTTTGTTTCAATTTCGTGATTTACTCTCTGATTTTAATAATTTCTTGCCTTCTGCTACATTTGCTGTTGTTTTGCTCTTCCTTTTCTAGGTCTTTGAGATTAAGTGAGAGCTCATTTATTTGTTGTTTTTGTTTTTTTCTTTTTTTGAGGAATGACCTCCAGGCGATGAATTTGCCTCTTGAATCTTGTTTCATTGTGTCCCATTGAATCTGATATGTTGTGTCTGTATTTTCATTTATCTCTAAGAATTTTTTGATTTCCTCCTTTATGTCTTCTGTAACCCATTGATCATTCAGTAACATATTGTTCATTTTCCATGTGATGTAGGATTTTTCCTTCCTTCTTTTACCGTTGGTTTCCAGTTTCATTCCATTGTGATCAGAAAAAAATTCATGGTATTATCTCCACCCCTTTATATTTACTGAGTTTTGCCCTATGGCATAATATATGGTCTATTTTTGAGAAGGATCCATGTGCTGGTGAGAAAAAAGTATATCCACTTGATGATGGTTGATATATTCTATATATGTCAGTTAAGTCTAGGGTATTGATTGTGATATTGAATTCTATATTTTCTTTATTCAACTTTTGTTTGGAGGATCTGTCCAATGGTGAGAGAGGTGAGTTGAAGTCTCCCATAATTATTGTGTTGTGGTCTATTTGATTCTTGAACTTGAGGAGAATTTGTTTTATAAATGTTGCAGCACCATTATTTGCTGCGTAAATATTGATAATTGTTATGTCTTGTTGGTGAATGGTTCCTTTCAACAGTATATAATGTCCTTCCTTATCCCTTTTGATTAAATTAGTCTTGAAGTCGATTTTATTCCATATGAGGATGGCCACCCCTGCTTGCTTACAAGGACCGTGTGCATGGTATAAATTTTCCCAACCTTTCACCTTCAGCCTGTGTATGTCTTTTCCATTCAGATGTGTCTCCTGGAAGCAACATATTGTTGGATTTGTTTTTTTTAATCCACGTTACAAGCCTATGTCACTTTATTGGAGAGTTTAAGCCATTAAAGTTTAGAGTTAGTATTGATATATGGTTTGTATTGCCACCCGTCTTTGATTATTTATCTTTTTTTTTTTAATTTAGTTTGTTTATCCATGATTAACTTTTCCCCCGCCCTCTGTCATTAATGAGGCACTTCCCACTGATGGTTTTCTTTGTTGATATTCATTTTTTCCTCGTGTAGTGTTTTCCTTAAGATGCTTTGCAATGCTGGTTTTCTGGCTGCAAGTTCTTTTAGCTTTTGTTTATCACGAAATGTTTTTATTTCGTTGTCTTACCTGAAGCTTAATTTTGCTGAATACAGATTTCTTGGTTGGCATCCATTGTTTTTAAGTGTTTGAAATACGTTGTTCCAGGATCTTCTCACTTTCAGCGTCTGTGATGAAAAATCTGTTGTTAACATTTTTGGTTTACCCCTGATTGTAATCTGCCTCCTTTCTCTTGTAGCTTTTAATATTTTCTCTTTGTTCTGTATATTGGATATCTTCATAACAATGTGTCTTGGCATTGGTCTACTGTGATTTTGTGTGCTCGGTGTCCTGTAAGCATCTACAATTTTTTTTATCCGTTTCCATTTTTATTTCTGGAAAGTTTTCTGTAATTATTTCATACAGCAGGTTACTCATTCCCTTGGTTTGAATCTCTGTACCTTCCTCTATCCAGATGACTCATTAGTTTTTTTTTTTCTTATGTTATCCCATATCTCTTGGATGTTTTTCTCATGACTTTTTACCAGCATTTCTTTGTTGGCTAGACTTTTTTCAAGATGATATATTTTGTCTTCATTATCTGACATTCTGTCTTCTACTTGCTCCACTATGTTAGTGATACTCTCAATTGAGTTTTTAATTTGGTTTATCATTTCCTTCATTTCTAGAATTATTGTTTGATTTTTTTTTATAATCTCTATCTCCTAATTAAGATGCTTAATTTCTTTTTATATCTGTTTATGTAATTCATTTTCAATGTGTTCTTTCACTGTTTGGTTTTGATGTCTCGTATCCTCTTTAAGGTTCCATTCCATCTGTCTAAGGTATTTCTTGAGTTCTTTATATGACCATTTTTCTGATGACTCTAGGTCCTTCTGAATATTTAGGCTGTCCATCATTGTTTGTACTCCTTTTCTTCCTTGCTTTTTTATGCTGCTCATGTTACTTCTTGTTTTGTTTGACTGCTGAGTTACTGCTTACTCTTATAAATTTATTTGATGCTTGGGAGGAAAGATATTAGAAGGGAAGGGAAGAAGTCACTAAAGAGAATGAGAGTAGACAGGTAGAATTCAAGGAAGGGAGAATAAGAAAATTGAAAAGAAATGAAAAGACAAAAGAAAAAAATAGAAAATAAAGAAAGAAAAAAAATTTAAATAATAATTATAATTAAAAAATGAAAATTAAAATTTAAAATAATATTAATAATAATAATGATAAAATAAAAAATAAAAAAATAAAAACATTTAAAAAGTTAAAGAACAACAACAACAAAAATGAAAATGAAAGAAATATAAAAAATATAAATTAAATAATAATAATAATACATGCAGTCATAGAGTTCAATTAACTTCTCTTTCAGTATGTGGAGCTGTGTGCACTGGGCCAAGCTTCTCCTCTGAATAAGTGGGAACCAATCACTGTGCAGCAGCTCTTCCTCCCAGACTTGGCGGATCTCCAATCCTGAGTGCCTAGGGCCTTCTCTTGTGCTTCCTCAAGCCATGCCCTGATCAGCTGTGACGCTCACCACAATAGTGGTTACAAGCCAGAACTCTACTCCTGGCAGCCCTGTTTTCATGAACGCCTGTGCACACTCTCCCTGTTAGCCTCCCTCAGACCCTAAGTTTGTAGAGCTTGGGGCTGAGGACCCCCAGCGAATTTTCTTGCCCTCTGGGAGCCACGCCACCGGTACGTGGTGTAAGAGACCTAAATTGTCAGCACTTGTGGGATCAGGAGCCCGGAATTCCACGCCGCTAGTCCCGAGCCAATCCTGATTCCCTAGGTCTGGCTATCGCGCTCACGGGAGAGCTGGGAGAGGCCCTTACGGCAGAGCTGGGAGGGGCCCTTAAGGTTTCCCCGCTGTGTTGAGAGAGATGGCTAGGGGATTACACACCTGTCACGCTGGTTTCAATGAAGTTATCTCCTCTGCCCGTGACATCATTTCTATGCTATGGTGGTATCCCATGCAAATGGTGACCGTTTGTTCCCTTTGCAAGGTAACCAACGCAATGGGTGGGTCCTGACTGTCTCTCCCAAGCGCCGTTTCAATCCTGTGGCCACTGCCTTTGAAGGCTTGGTTGGCTTTTACCTCTGAAAGTTCAGAAGGGCCGAACAGTTATTTCAGGGGATCTTAGTGCTGAGTCACGAGAACCAGGCAAACCGGAGGTTGAATGCAGCCGATCCAGGCTCGGTGTGTGTTCTGAGGGGCCCAGAATGTTCGCACCAGATCCACATTAGGTCAACATTGCCTAGTGATTCTGAGCAAACAGCATTTAGACAGTTTACGACTCCCGATGCCCGCGCAGCTGAAGAGGTCAGAGACTTGATTTTTCCATGCCTGCCTTCATGATGAATTTCCTGTATTGCTACTTTTTTATATCTGTGCATGTGAGTGTGTATGTATGAGAGTGTATATATATATATATATACACTCTCCAGATTTTTTAAAATATGAAGTATATGTGTCTTATTATACACTCCCTAAATTCATTCATATTCATATATGTGTATTTATAATCAACTTTCCACAAGATTATTCTCAGAAATAATCATCCACCTGAAATACATATTTGTTTTCTAGTACTGAAAACTAAATTCAGTGAAAGGTGCAAACAAAACCTAATATTTCTACAGTTACTGAGCTAGTTTAACATCAATGCAAGTATATTCTTAGGGGACATGATGTGTATTTTGATTTTCATTTTTATTCAACGCTTATACGTTACGATGTCTTCAGTTTATGCACATCATAGGATATATATTTCATTCAAAAGTTAGAAAATTTATAGGCATTTGTTTCACAATCAATCACTTTCTGATTCAGAACACATGATTCTTCTATGTTTCTTGACTGGTCTTTTCATGAGACTTCTTTCCAAACACATTATTTTCGTTTAACATCATCACTTATAAAGCAAAACTCAAACACCCTTCATGATAAACCATAATCCTAATATTACCATTAGATATATAACTGGTTGAAATGAATGATTATATATCAATATAAGATTTCTTATATATTTTCAGATTTCAATTCAATCCATTATTTAAAGTGGAACCAGATACATTATTTATTCATATTATCGTCTATTCATGCATTATCTCTATATTCATAGACACAGGGTACACCTCTTTGTACCCCTAATACTAATGTATATGTCTTCAAAATATTGCTCCCAGACATGGTGAAAGAAATACTCATGTTACCTGATCTACATATACATTTTACCACCGAAATATTCTGAACAAAAAAAAATGTAAAGGTCACACTTATGATTGTACCAAAGCCTAAAAGGAAAGTGAACATGGATAAGTAATAACATCCGTGTCCAGGTTGCCTAATGCTCTCAAATGTCAATCCCATTGGTGACAACATATTTGTTTTTTCCTATGATTATATATTCAAACTCAACCCTATTGAAAATGTCTAATCCTATCACTCATTTATACTTTGCCTGATTTCGTTATGTCTCTATTGATACCTGCTTTTCTACATAATTTCCCCAGTTCATCATTGTGAAAGACTCTTCACATGTACTGACATTTACATTCACTCTCTAAACGAAACCCTATTGCTAAAGAAGCTTTTTATTCCAAATCATATTCTCACTCTTCTTCCTAAACCTACCGACTATCTTTCTAATCCTACCGACTATCCCTTTTTAACTGGATGTTCTCTTCTACATTCAATCATCCAAGGTACAAGGTCCTATGCCATTGTATATCGATTTAACTGAGACAATTGTACAGAACGTAATTCAACACTATGTATCCCAATCAAGGGCCCAATGCCCTTCTGGGCTTCAAATCTTTCTTAGATTTCCGTTTTCATACATATACTTCACTTATATATTCTTATAAATATCGCAGGTACCCAATCCCTTTATTCATCCTGCAGAATGATTCCTAACCCAAATCAAACATATAATGAACCCTAACCATACACTAACTTTACCGAAGAGCAGGGACAGAGTTGGTTTTAAAATACAGGAATGTAGGGTATCTTCACCTGCTGAGAACCTCAAATGTTCATGCAGAAATGATCCCTGGTGAAGATGAAGGCAGCTATGAAATACCTCAGAAAGCAAAAGTCATCTTCCATGGCAGTCATCCTGGTCGGGTTGAAGGGTTGTGTCTGAATCACTCTCTCTTCTTAATGTATACAAGATGGACCAAACCAGTTCTGTGTGGAGAGCTGTTCCGGGGTGCTTATGATTGATATAACATTCTAACTTGTGAAAGTGTTACAGGAAAACAGGGGCAGCCTCCACCTAATGGGACTTTTGGAAGCAACTGTTAGGGCAAAGTGGTTGCCAAGGCAGTGATGTAATTCAGATCCTGAAGGAAGTGACCTCACCTCACTTCCTTGGTGATGAAACTCTCTGAACTTGGGATCCAGAAAGCCAGGAACCCAGACACAGTCCCTGTCCCAGTCCCAGTGGTCTCATATGTTTGGATTTACCAAGGACAGAGTCAGTCTTTCTTTGAACCTACAGATGTGAGGATGGCCAAATGCCAGGAAACCTTTGAAGAGCGCTTTTCCTCAGAAAGCAGGTAGTGTCTCACCACTGGCTCTTGACAACTTCACAGAGTTGGCCAAGCAGACCAGAACTGAGACAGGAGAGGTCATTTTGGGGAAACATAGTATGGCCCACCAGTCAGAGGACACTCCGGAGAGTCACAGACCTACTTGGGGGAAGGAGGTGCCTTTGTGGGTGTGGGTGTGATTTTGTGGTTTTGTCTCAAGTTCTCAGAATAGGTGGGAAAGGCAGTTTGTTTGGTTTGGAGTGGACTACTTTTAGTAAGTCCTTTGACAAGGCGAGTGTCTGTGTATCCCACTGTGTTCATGATTGTAGACATTAGAAGAGAGAAGGCATCAATGGATGTTTCCTGTCTACTAGAAAGCTTGCCAGCATTCATTGTGCCCAATATATGAGTGGAATCAGGCTTGCCTTATGGATGGGCAACACCTACTAGCTTCATAATTTCCTGTTTTCTCCTTCAATTCTGGCAACACTCCAGAATAGTATCATGGTTTTGTGTCCAAGATATGTACCACCTCCAATATCTGTGACATGGCCATGTACTAGATAGTTGAAGGGAATGGCTAGCATCTCAGAAATCTCAGATATCAGTTGACCAGGAAAGTCTCAGTGGAGAAACCCTGCTTTGGTCCTTTTGCTTACCTATTGTTCTGTTGCCCTGAATGTCAGGAAGAACTTTGCCTCAAGCCACCACTTTGTGAAGCCTGAAGAAAACAGTTTTCAAATGCAAATGAATGGGCATCACGTGTGGATCCATGCTTAATTGCTTTGAAAAGGGATATGTCTGAATCAGTCTCTTGGCCCTGTGTGAGGCTGAGGCTTAGATTCTCAGCACCTGATGGATCTAAAGATACATCCCATGCATGCATCGAAAACCAAAATGGCAAAAAGATCAGATATTGTTGATTAACTCTCTTGCCTTCCTCTGGTAGGTTCCTGACATCCATCAAGTGAGAACAGGGATCCTTTGGGTCAAATGAGTTCTTCAAAACCCAGCAGAGGCTAGCCCATAGGTGCTTGTTTTTCTCATGACTCCAATTCACTTAAAGAATCTAAACCTCAAAGTCAGTAGGCCTCAAGTTGGAGAAGCTAAGCAGTATTAAAGGAAGGCCTATTTGATCACTCCTGGTTTACAGGAAGGGTGTCCATGCCACCCTGACTTTAGGCAAATGAGGTGCAGGAAGCTTATTTTGGACACTGACGTGGGCTGCTCCCCTCATGGAAACCTCCAGCCACAGGTTATGATGAGTGTATATATGGAAGAAAATTTGGGCCATGTGGGAGTGTTTGGGTTTTAATTGTGGACATTTGAATGTTGGTTTGAAGAGATGACTGGGTCATCATCACCCTGGTGTGATTCCCCTTAGAGACTGAGTTGTGGTACTGATCTCAGAGAAGTATTGCCATGAATTGTGTTGGGATTTTAGATGGCCATGCATGAGAGTTGCCCTTGGAAAGACATCTAGGCCCAAGTTGACTTTTCACAGATCACAGGGAATCTCAGCCAGGATATCACATGATTTTATTCTTAAAGACTTGGCAGCCATTTTTGAGAGTCAAAACACACATGGACCTCACATTGTAGACCTCAATGGGCCTGGCTTAATCTGACATTTTGGCCACTCTTTGGGAAGCCTTGCCTGTGAGAATTCTCCAGAGTTTTCATTGAAATGAACTTACTCACCATTTAATGGTTCCTGAATAAATTGAAACCCACAGTGCCTCCAACTTCTTCCTTGAAAATTGGCTAGATAAATACCATAAAAATTTTTGAAATTCCCATGACTGGGTGGCACTGGAGAACATTTGGATGTCCTGTTGCTGATCATGAGTATGTAAGACAGTGCCTTGATTGACTTGGTTTTATGAAAATGGTGTAGAACAGAGATGCCAGTAAGTTGGATCCTGTTGAGTAGTTGTCCTAGAGCAGTGGTTGGCAGGTGTGTGATAAAACATCTGTGTTGGGCCATGTGGATCTGCCATTGGCTTGCAAATGGATTGTGACTGACATTTTGAAGCCAGTAGACTCTTATATGTAAAAGCATATTGTTATATGGAGAGGTTTCAGGGCAATGTTCAGAATCAGGTTGCTATGGTCAATGGGGCAAGCAATGTGGGATAGAAGCCTGGTTGGTGCATTCTCCTGCAGAACCCGACCCACCACAATTGACAGAACTCACTTCAGCACTGTGTCCCTGTTGAACTCCTTGTATTTCATGAAGCAAATTCCAAACTCCCAGTGCAGCAGCAAGAAACACCACGAATAGTGGAGGATGACCAAATGGATTTACAGTCCACACGGGGAGACACTTAGACCCCAGTGGCCACAAGTTACATACAAATAGAAAATTCAGCACTGATGCCTCATGTTCATTGGAAAATAAGAAACAATGTCATTCATGTCACATAGATGAAGACCCAGCTTTGATGGTCTCACTCCAAATAAAGCTAATGCTCCTGACAACAGCATATATTTCATTGCCCAACCTTAGAGGCAGTTTCTCCAGATGTCAGGCTGGCAGAACTTCATGTTTGTGGAGTGTTTACCCTGTCCCTTACTTTTGGAAACTCCTCTACCACCTCCAAATTTGTGAACTCCTGAGCATTTTCCATTCCACATATGTATTCACAGATTTTCTAACTCCTCTCCTCTAATTGTGTCTTATGTGGGGCGAAGGTAATGTCAAGGCATTTTTATGAATGAGAGTGGGAAGTTTTTTGTGTAGCACATATTTGCATATACATTGGATACATTTTCAAATTTTCCTATCGAAATACTGAATCCCTAACACTAACACATACCCTAATAGACTTTGACTTCTAATCCTAATATTATGGAGAAAAATAACCCAAACAGAATAGAAATACAAGAGGTTCACAGGAGGCATGGTGTATAGTTGGACTTGCCTTTCGTATGATAAATGGTAGGTGTTATAAATCTAGCGAATTTTAATTGAAATAGTCCTCCATGTGTTTTAAAAGTTAACAAATATGTGAATAACTGTCTCCCTTTCTCTGTAGCCTATTCATCACATGTATTTTTATATGCACATATCGAATTCTACCTGGTATAACTCGTACATTTTGTGAGGTGGCTGGCTTGGCAGATACAAATTGTGAGAAGAGATCACTCCTACTAAATGCTGTTGGAACCGAAAATTCAAGATACGGGTGAGCTTCTTAGTTGAACGACATAACTCCATGTTCATTAAAATGAATATTTTTTGATCTGTGGATGAAATATATTTCATGGTGAATTTCGATTGGCATACATAATGCTACTTTTTTAATGTCTCTGTGTGTATGTATATATATACATATATATATATATATATTTTTTTTTTTCACTCTGCAGATTTTTCAAAATATGAAGTATATTTTTCTTATTATACACTCCCTAAATTCATTCATATTCATGTATGTGGATTTATAATCAACTTTTCAAAAGATTTTTCTCAGAAATATTCATCCACCTGAAATACTTATTTGTTTCCTAGTACTGAAAACTAACTTCAGGGGATCATATGATGGCTGCGAAGGGAGTGCATCACCCCCATATACCGCGTGACTGTGCGGGAGAATGACGAGTTAGAATGGCTAAAACCTATCTTGTTAGGAATTTCCAGCAAAATTGTGGTTCTCCAAAACCTAGTGTACATATTTCCATCTCACGAGGATCAGCTACGGGAACTCAAACGCGAGTGATTTGTCCTCACAGAAGGTCATGTGGCTTATTCAGGAAATCGCTCCGTGGCTAGAGTCTGTGGTGCGTGCTGGGAAACGACGAGATAGCAACGCAAATATACAGTGTTACAGATACTGTGGGCTCCTGCCAGGTATGCAATCACTGTGCTCAGTGCTGAATTCTGGGTTTGAGACGGGGAAGCATGCAGTCCAACTCGTTTCTCCGCACCAGTCAGACCACAGAGGAACCCAGCGGCCACCATCTTGGAGAGGTGACGTCACCATCCCTGTTTTCGACTGATCGCAGCTTATTCAGCTATAGAACCGGTAATTTCAGGATGCCATTCATCTTTGTCTTGCAGACAAATTACTCAGGCTCAGTGCTAAAGAACCCGCAGAAACTGCGTCTTGGAGCCTGCTTCTATTAGAACATACACCGAGCCCAGAGCGGCCGAATTCCGCCTCCCGGAACTGATCTGGCCCTGGGCTAAAGAACCTGCAGAAACTGCTTCTCGGTCCGGGTCTTGCTGAATACTGTGGAGGTAAATATCAACCGAGCCTTCATAGGGAGTGCAACAGGATTGAGACGGGGCTTGTGAGTGCCGGTCAGAACTCACCCATTGCTTTAGTCACCCAGCAAAGGGAACAAAATGCTGCCTTTTGCATGGGATACCAACATGGCAGAGATCTGATGTCGTCAGAAAGCAGCAGAGGAGATAACTTCATTGATACCATCGGTGACAGAAACAGTTGGTCTCCTGGTAAAGAAAGTGAGTCACAAACACCCGGGTCTCTCTCACTTTGTCATCAAGCCAGAGGGGCAGAGCAGAGCCGCCGCCCACGCCCGGAACAGGCCCAGCGACACACCTGCATGGTAGTCACGTCACCCCAATTGGAATAGAGGCAGAGCAGAGCCGCCGCCCTTGCCCAGAACAGGCCCAGTGACCCGCAGGCGTGGTAGTCAAATCACCCGAATTGGAATAGTTGCAGAGCAGAGCCTTCTCCCTCACCTAGTACAATCCCAGTGGCCCACCGGCATGGTAGTCAGGTCACCCCAATATTAGTAGGGGCAGAGCAGAGCCTTCGCCCGCACCCAGAACAGGCCCAACAACCTGCCGGCATGGTAGTCACGACCCCCCAAATGGAGTAGTGGCAGAGCAGAGCCATCACCCGCACCCGCAAGGTAGGCACACCTGCACCTGACTGGCAGAAGAGGACCATCGCCCTGCCGGAGCGGCAAACACTTCACCCCATTTGGAATAGGAGCAGAGCAGATCCGTTGCCCGTGCCCGCAAGGTAGGCAGACCTGCGACAAACTAGCGGAACAGGCCCAGCAACACACCTGCATGGTAGTCACGTCACCCCAATTGGAGTAGGGGCAGAGCAGAGCCGCCTCCAGCACCTACAAGGTAGGCAGACCTGCGACTGATCGGCAGAACACCCCAGGGGTCCACGGGCCTGGTAGACACGTGACACCAATTGGAAGAGGGGCAGAGCAGAGCCGCCTCCCGCGCCTGCATGGTAGGCAGACCTGCAACCGATCAGGAAAACAAGCCCAGCGGCCCATCAGCAAGGTAGTTAGATCACCCTAATTGGAGGAGAAGCACAGCCCCCCTGCGCCCATGCAAGGGAGACTTTGCATCTATACAAGAGCAATATAAATATATAGGAGGAAAATTTCAAAATCACAACAGTTTCACCAAGCAGAAAGAAAAGCGAGTAGTATGATAAGACAAGGAAAAAAGGACCACAAGCAATGCAGGTCAGCACAACTTTAGAAGAGGTAATAACTGCAGTAAATGGAATGTCAGATAAAGAACTCAGGATATACATGCTTCAGATGATCTGGAGTCTCAAGGAAGACATTAGACAGCAAAATCAGACAATGAAAAATCACTTCGACAATGAATTACATAAACAAATCCAAGAAGCAAAAGATCAGCTATACAGGGAGATAGAGGTTGTAAAAAATAACAAACAGAAATCCTAGAAATGCAGAAAGCAATAAACCAACTTAAAAACTCAATTGAGAATACTACCAGCAGAGTAGAACACTTAGAAGATAGAACATCAGACAATGAAGACAAAGTATTCCAACTTGAAAAGAACATAGACAGCTCAGCAAGACTGTTAAGAAACCATGAACAGAATATCCAAGAAATACGGGATAACATAAAGAGACCAAACTTAAGAGTCATTGGAATACAGGAAGGTATAGAGGTCCAAACCAAAGCAATGAGCAATGTATTCAATGAAATAATACGAGAAAACTTCCCAGACTTGAAGAATCAGACTGACTCCCAAGTCCTAGAAGCCTACAGGACGCCGAATGTGCAAAATCATAAGAGATCCACACCTAGACACATTATAATGAAGATGCCCAACGTACACAATAAGGAGAGAATTTTAAATGCTACAAGAGAAAAAAAAACAGATTACATTTAGGGGTAAACCAATCAGGATAACAGCTGATCTTTCAACACAGACTCTGAAAGCTAGAAGATCCTGGATTAACATTTTTCAAACACTGAAAGAAAATGGATTCCAACCAAGAATTGTGTATCCAGCGAAATTAAGCATCAGGATGGAAGATAAAATCATAACCTTCTATGTTAAAAAAAAAGTTAAAAGAAATTGTAGCTAGAAAACCATCTCTTCAAAACATCATCGGCAAAATATTACAGGAAGAGGAAATGGAAAATAACAATAAAAACCAACAGTGGGAGGTAGTACAGTAAAAGGGGGAAATAATCAATTTAGAAAAGAATCCATGTTTAATAACATAAATAAACAAATGGGGCTGGAAGAACAACCATTATCTCAATAATAACCGTAAATGTTAATGGCTTAAACTCACCAATTAAGAGACACAGGCTAGTAGAATGGATCACAACACAAGACCCAATAATATGCTGTCTACAGGAGACGCATTTGATAGGAAAAGACATACATAGACTGAAGGTGAAAGGTTGGGAAAAATCATATCACTTATATGGACTTCGGAAACAAGCAGGAGTGTCCATACTCATATCAAATAAAATAGATTTCAAGCCAAAGTTAATCAAAAGGGATAAAGAGGGACACTACATACTGCTCAAGAGAACCATACACCAACAAGACATAACCATTATAAATATATATATGCCGCAAACAATGGTGCAGCTATGTCCATCAAAAAAACTTTTCTCAAGATCAAGAGTCTAATAGACCACCATACAATAATCATGGGAGACTTCAACACACCTCTCTCACCACTGGACAGGTCTTCCAAACAAAAGTTGAAATAGAAAACTATAGAACTCAATAACACAATTAATAACCTAGACTTAATTGACATATATCGAATATACTCCTCAACATCAAGCAGTTACATTTTTCCTCAGCAGCACATGGATCCTTCTCAAAAATAGATCATATATTATGTCACAGGGCAATTCTTAGACAATATAAAGAAGTAGAGATAATACCATGCATCTTATCTGATCATAATCTAATATAAACTAAAAATCAATGATAAACGAAGGAAGGAAAAATCATTCATCACTTGGAGAATGAACAATAGGTTACTGAATGATCAATGGGTTATAGAAGACATCAAGGAGGAAATTAAAAAATTCTTAGAGATAAATGAAAACACAGGCACAGCATATCAGAATCTATGGGACACACTGAAATCCGTTCTAAGAGGAAAATTCATTGCTTGGATTTCATTCCTTAAAAAAAGAAAAAAAAAACAAAACAAATAAATGATGTCATACTTCATCTCAGAATCCTAGAAAAAGAAGAGGAAAACAACAGCAAAATAAGTAGAAGGTAAGATTTAATTAAAATCAAAGCTGAAATTAATGAAATCGAAACAAAAGAAACAATTGAAAAAATTGAGAAAACTAAAAGTTGGTTCTTTGAAAAAATAAATAAAATCGACAGACCCTTAGCCATGCTAATGAAGAGAAGAAGAGAGAAAACTCAAATTACTAGCATACGGGATGAAAAGGGCAACATCACATGTTAAGGTATATAAACAAGTCAGGATGGCACCAGGTATTTTGCCAGAGAAATGTTAGGGTCTGTAAACAAGTCTGGATGGCGCCTGGAAAAATGCCATAGAGAGTGGTTTGTGAAGTAACAAAAGCAAGCCATTAAGTGTGGAGATTCCTTATTGGTTGACTGCTGGATCTATTTTATGCTAATTAGATAAGCTATATAAAATGTATAAATATCGCTCAGATGCTACAATAAACGGCTTCCATTCCTGCTGTATCAATCTACACAAGTTATTTGTCACCCCCTGGCAATCACAGCAGATATTTCTGAAATACAGAAGATAATCAGAAATTAATTTGATTCGTTATACTCCAATATAATAGAAGATAGTGAAAGCATCGAAAAATTTCTTAAGTCATATGATCTGTCTAGATTGAGTCAGGAGGATATAGACAACCTAAACAGACCAGTATCAATTGAGGAAATAGAAGAAACCATCCAAAGATTACCAACTAAGAAAAGACCAGGACAGTATGGGTATACAGCAGAGTTTTACAAACCCTTTAAATATGAACTAATACCAATACTTTTCAAGCTATTTCAGGAAATTGAAAAAGAGGGAGATCTTCCAAATTCATTCTACCAGGCCAATATCACCCTGATTTCTACACCAGACATAAACACTTCAAACAAAGAAAACTACAGACCAATATCCCTAAGGAATCTAAATGCAAAAATCCCTAATTAAATTCTGGCGAATCAGATACAAAAACATATTAAAAAAATTGTGCACCATGATCAAGTAGGATTCATCCATGGAATGCAAGGCTTGTTCAATATACGAAAATCAATAAATGTTATTCACCACATCAATAGACTTAAAAATAAGAACCATATGATCATCTCGATAGATGCACAAAAAGCATTCGACAAAGTACAGCATCCCTTTATCTTCAAAACTCTAGAAAAACTAGGAATAACAGGATCATACCTCAATATTGTAAAAGCAATCTATGCTAATCCTCAAGCTAGCATCATTCTGAATCTAGAAAAATTGAAGGCATTCCCTCTAAAATCTGGAACAAGAATGGGATGCCCTCTCTCACTACTTCTGTTCAATACAGTTCTCGAAACACTGGCCAGAGCAATTAGACAGACGGAAGAAATTAAAGGCATAAAAATAGGAAAAGAACAACTTAAATTATTACTATTTCAGATGACATGATTCTATACCTAGCAGACCCAAAAGGGTCTACAAAGAAACTAATAGAGCTAATAAATGAATGCAGCAAAGTGGCAGGATATAAAATCAACACGCATAAATCAAAGGCATTCCTCTATATCAGGGACAAATCCTCTGAAATGGAAATGAGAACAACCACTCCATTCACAATATCCTAAAAAAAAAAAAAGATGGGAATCAACCTAACAAAAGAGGGGAAAGTCTCATACAATGAAAACTACACAACCCTAAAGAGAGAAATATAAGAAGATCTTAGAAGATGTAAAAATATACCCTGTTCATGGAAAGGCAGAACTAACATCATCAAAATGGTGATATTACCAAAATTTCTCTATAGGTTTAATGCAATGCCAATCAAATCCCAAAGGCATTTCTTGTAGAAATAAAGAAAGCAATCATGAAATACATATGGAAAAGTAAAAGTCCCAGAATAGCAAAAACAATGCTAGGCAGGAAGTGTGAATCAGGCGGTATAGCGATACCAGACTTCAAACTATACTACAGAGCAATAGTAACAACAATAGCATGGTACTGGTACCAAAACAGGCTTGTGGACCAATGGTACTGAATAGAGGACACAGAAACCAATCCACAAAACTACAACTATCTTATATTTGATAAAGGGGCTAAAAGCATGCAATGGAGGAAGGATAGCATCTTCAACAAATGGTGTTGGGAAAACTGGAAATCCATATGTAACAAATTGAAACTGAATCCCTTTCTCTTGCCATGCACAAAAGTTAACTGAAAATGGATCAAGGAGCTTGATATCAAATCAGAGACACAGTGTCTGATAGAAGAAAAATTTGCTTACGATGTACATACTGTGGGGTCGGGCTCCAAATTCCACAATAGGACACCCATAGCACAAGAGTTAATAACTAGAATCAACAAATGGGACTTACTCAAACTAAAAAGTTTTTTCTCAGCAAAAGAAACAATAAGAGAGGTAAATAGGGAACCTACATCCTGGGAAGAAATCTTTACTCCTCACACTTCAGATAGAGCCCTAATATCCAGAGTATACAAAAAACTCAAAAAATTAGACAATAAGATAACAAATAACCCAATCAACAAATGGGCTGAGGACCTCAACAGACACTTATCAGATGAGGACTTACAATCAATCAACAAGTACATGAAAAAATGCTCACCATCTCCAGCAGTCAGAGAAATGCAAATCGAAACCACCCTAAGATACCATCTCACTCCAGTAAGATTGGCAGCCATTATGAAGTCAAACAACAAGTTCTGGCAATGATGTGGGGAAACAGGTACACTTCTACATTGCTGGTGGGACTGCAAATTGGTGCAGCCAATTTGGAAAGCTGTATGAAAATTTCTTGGAAAGCTGGGAATGGAACCACCATTTGACCCAGCTATTCCCCTACTCAGTCTATTCACTAAAGACCTAAAAACAGCATGCTACAGGGACACTGCTACATCGATGTTCATAGCAGAACAATTCACAACAGCAAGACTGTGAAACCAACTTAGAAACCTTCAATGAAAGAATGGATAAAATACTGTGGCATTTATACACAATGGAGTATTACTCTGCATTGAAAAATTAAAAAAAATCATAGAATTTGGAGGGAAATGGATGGCATTAGAGCAGATTATGCTAAGTGAAGCTAATCAATCCTTAAAAAACAAATGCCAAATGTCATCTTTGATATACGGAGAGTAACTAAGAACAGAGGAGAGACGAAGAGCATGACAAGATGATTAACATTAAAGCGGGATGAGAGGTGGAAAGGAAAGGGAGAGAGAAGGAAAATTGCATGGAATTGGAAGGAGACCCTCAGGGTTATACAAAATTACATACAAGAGAAAGTGAGGAGAAAGAGAAAAATAATACAAGGGGGACAAATTTATTACAGTAGAGGCGGTAGAGAGAGAAGAGGGGAGGGGCGGGGAGGGGAGGGGGGATAGTAGAGGATAGGAAAGGCAGCAGAATTCAATAGACACTAGTATGGCAATATGTGAATCAATAGATGTGTAACTGATATGATTCTGTAATCTGTACACGGGGTAAAAATGGGAGTTTATAACGCACTTGAATCAAAGTGTGAAATATGTTATAACAACAACTATGTAATGTTTTGAACAACCATAAATAAAAATGAAATAATACTAACTACGGTGAATAATGCATGCAATCCTAATATTTCTACAGTAACTGACCCAGTTTAACATCAATGCAAGTAGATTCCTATGGGACATGATGTGTACTTTGACCTTCATTTTTATTCAACACTGGTACATTACTATTTCATCAGTTTATGCACATCACAGGATATATATTTCATCCACAATTTAGGAAAGTTATAGGCATTTGTTTCACTTTCAATCAATTCCAGCTTCAGAACACATGGATTCCTCCATATTTCTTGACTGGTCTTTTCATGAGACTTCTTTCCAAACACATTATTTTCGATTTCCATAAACACTTTTGAAACAAAACTCACACACACTTCATGATAAACAATAACCCTAAGATTACCATTATATATGTAACTGGTTGGAGTGAATGATTGTATGTCAATATATGATTTCCTATATATTTTAAGATATCAATTCAATCCATTATTTAAAGAGAAAAAAGTTATATTATTTATTCACACTATGGTCTATTCATGCATTATCTCTATATTCATTGACACAGGGTACACCACTTGGTACCCACAATACTAATTTATGTGTCCTCAAATATTGCTCCCAGAAATGGTGGAAGAAATACACACATCATATGATCTACATATATATTTGATCACAATAATTTTCTGGGCACAAAATGCAAAGGTCACACTTACGATTGTACCAAATCCTAAATTGAAAGTGAACATGGCTTACTAAAAACATCCATGTCCAGGTTGCCTAATGCTTTCAAATGTCATTCCTATTGGTGACTACATATTTGTTTCTTCCTAAGATTATGTATTCAATCTCAACCCTGTTGAAAATGTCTAATCCTATCACTCACTATATAATTGCCTCATTTCGTAATGTCTCTATTGATATTTTCCTTCCTACATATTTTCCCCAGTTAATCATTGTGACTGACTCTTCACATGTGCTGACATTTATATTCACTCTATAACCGAAACCCTAATGCTACAGAACTTTTTGTCCAATTTTTATACTCACTCTTTTTTTATAAACCTACTGACTATCTTCCTAATCCCACCGACTATCTCAATTTGAGTGGATGTTCTCTTCTAAAATCAAACATCCAAGGTATAAGGTCCTATGCCATTGATTATCAATTTATCTGAGACATCTGTGTAGAACGTAATTAAAAGCTAAGTATCCCAATCAAGGGCCTAATGCCCTTCTGGGCTTCAAATCTTACCAACATTTCTGTTTTCATACTTATATTTCACCTCTATAATCTTATAAATATCACAGGTTCCCAATACTATTAATCATCCTGCAGAAGGATTCGTAATCCAAATCAAACATGTTAATAACCCTAACCATACACTCTTCCCTCAACCTAACTTTACAGAAGAGCAGGGACAGAGTTCGTCTTACAATACAGGAATGTAGGGGATCTGCCTCCTGCTGAGAACCTCAAAGGTCCATGCAGGTTTGATCCCTGGAGAAGATTAGGCAGCTATGAAGGACCTGAGAGAGAAAAAGTTATCTTCCATCTCAAACAACCTTTCCAAGATGAAGGGTTTTGTCTGAATAAGCCTCTCTCTTCTTAATGTAGAGAAGATGGACCATACCAGGCATGTGTGGAGAGCTGTTCCTGGGTGCCTATGGTTGATATACCATTCTAACTTTTGAAAGTGTCACAGGAAGTAAGGGCTGCCTCCATCTCATAAAACTATTGGAAGCAACTGTTAGGACAAAGTGGTTGCCAAGGCAGTGACCTCATTAAATTCCTGAAGAGATTAATCTCACCTCACTTCCTTGGTGATGAAACTCTCTGAACTTGGGATCCGGGAAGCCAGGCACGCAGAGCCAGTCCCATTCCCAGTCCCAGTGGTCTCACTTGTTTGGATTTAACAAGGACAGAGTCAGTCTTTCTGAGTACCTACTGATGTGAGGATGGACAAATGTCAGGAAAGCTCTGAAGAGAGGCCTTTCCTGAGAAAGCAGGTAGTGGCTCACAGCTGGCTAGTGACAACTTCACAGATTGGGCCAATGAGACCATATCTGACACAGGACAGGCGATTTCATCAGAACATAGTATGGCCCACCAGTCAGAGGACACTCCTGATAGTCACAGACCTACTTGGGGGAAGGAGCTGCCTTTGTGTGTGTGGGTGTAGGTTTGAGGTTTTGTCTCATGTTCTGAGAATAGGTAGGAAAGGCAGTTTATTTGTTTTGGAGTGAACTGTTTCTGGTAAGTCGTTTGACTAGGCCAGTGTCTCTATGTCTGTGTATCCCACTGTGTCCGGGGTTTTAGACATTAGAAAAGAGAATGAATCATTGTATGTGTCCTGACTAGTAGAAAGCTTCCCAAGATTCATCTTGCCCAATTTATGAATGGACTGTGGCTTGACTTATGCGTGGGCAACTCCTACAATCTTGCTAAGTTCCTGTTTTCTTCCTGAATCCTGGCCAATTTCCAGAATAGGCTCATTTTTTTGTGTCCAAAATATGTACCACCTCCAAGCTCTGAGACTTGGCCATGTACTGGATAGCTGAAGGGAATGGGAGCATCTCAGAAAACTCAGATATGAGTGTGACCAGAAAATTCTAATGGAGAAACCCTGCTTTGGGCCTTTTGCTTACCAATTGTTCTGTTGCCCTGAATGTCCGGAACATCTTTGCCTCAGGCCACACCTTTGTAGAGCCAAAAGAAATAGTTTTCAAACAGAAATGAAAGGGCATCACCTCTGGCTCTTTGCTTAATTGCTTTGGAAAGGGATGTGTCTGAATCAGCTTTTTGGCCCTGTGTGAGGATGCGGCTTAGATTTTTAGCACCTGATGGATCTAAAGAAAGATCCCATGTGTGCATCCAAAACCAAAATGGACAAAAGAGCATTCATTTTGGATGAAGTCTCTCACATTCCTCTGTAAGGTTCCTGACCTTCATCAAGTGAGAATAGTGATCATTTAGTTCAAATGTGTTCCTCAAAACCCTGCAGAGGATAGCCCATAAGTGCTTGATTTTTCTCATGACTCCAAATCACATAAAGACTCTAAGCCCCACAGTCAGTAGGCTTCAAATTGGAGAAGCAGTGCCATCTTAATGGCCGGCCAATTTGATCACTCCTGGTTCACTGGAAGGATGTCCAGGCCACCCTGATTTTAGGCAAATGAGGGGCAAGGGTGGTTATTTTGGACACTGTCTTGGGCCGCACCCCTCATGGAAACCTCCAGCCAGAGGTTATGATGAGTGTGTATTTAGAAAAGATGAGTGACATGTGGGAGTGTTTTGGATTTAATTGTGGATATTTGTGTGGCAGTTGGAAGACACAACTGGGTCTATCTGGGCTTGAACTTTGGTGTGATTCCCCTTAGAGACTGAGTTCAGAATCTGACCTCAGAAAAGTATTGCCATGTATTGTGTTGGGATTAAAGAGGCCATGTATGAGAGTCACCCTTGGAAACTGAGAACTAGCGCCAGAGTGGCTTTGCACAGAGAACTGGGAATCTCAGCCAAGGTATCACATGATTTCATTCGAAAGACTTGGCAGCCATATTTGAGAGTCAAAACACACATGGACCTCACATTGTAGACCTCAATGGGCCTGGCTAAATGTGACCTTTTGTCCACTCTTTGAGAAGCCTTGCCTGTGAGGGTTCTCCAGAACTTTCATTGAAATAATCTTCCTCTCCATTTAATGGTTCCTGAATAAATTGAAACCCACAGTGCCTCCAACTTCATCCTTGAAAAATTTCTAGATAAATACCGTGAATTTTTTGAAATTCCCACGACTAGGTTGCACTAGAGAACCTTTGGACGTCCTGCTGCTGATCATGGATGTACCTGACAGTGCCTTGCTTGACTGGGTTTTATGAAA
This sequence comes from Callospermophilus lateralis, assembly GCF_048772815.1. NCBI lineage: Eukaryota > Metazoa > Chordata > Mammalia > Rodentia > Sciuridae > Callospermophilus > Callospermophilus lateralis. Next base: position 390,656 of record NW_027511113.1, read on the forward strand.
ATGGTGTAGAACAGAGGTCCCAGTAAGTTGCAGCCTCCTGAGAAGTGGGCCTAGAGTTGTGGTGGGCAGGAGTGTGATAAAACTTCTGTGTTGGAGCAATTTGGATCTTCCATTGGCTTACAAATGGCTTGTGGCTTACATGGTGCAGCCAGCAGACCCTTATAAGTAAAGGCATCTTGTTATATGGAGAGGATTCAGGGCAATGTTCAGAATCAGGTTGCTATGGACAAGGATGCAATGGGGCAAGCTTTGAGGGATAGAAGATTGGTTGGTGCATTTTTCTGCTGTCCCTGACCCACCACACGTGATAGAACTCCCTCCTGCACTGTGTCCCAGTTGAACTCCTTCTATTTTATGAAGCAAATACCAAACTACCAGTGCAGCAGCAAAAACCCAACAAAAAGTGTAGGAGGGCCAAATGGCTTCACAGTTCAACGGGGAGACACTTAGACCCCAGAGGCCACAGTTTACTTAAAAAGAAAAATATCAGCACTGCTGCCTCATGTTCATTGAAATATCAGAAACAATGTCTTCCAGGTCTCATAGATGCAGACCCAGCTTTGATGGTCTCACTACAAAGAAAGCCAAATCTCCTGAAAACAACATATATTTCAAGTGCCCTATCTCAGAGGCAGTTTCTCAAAAAGCTTTTAGGCCAGCAGAGCTCCATGTTTGTGGAGTGTTTACCCTATCCCTTGCTTTTGGAAACTCCTCTACAACCTCCAAGGTTGTGAAATCATGAGCATTTTCCATTCCAGATATGTGTTCACTGATTTTCTAACTCTTCTCCTCTAATTGTGTCTTACTTGGGGTGAAGGTAATGTCAAGGCATTGTTCTGGATGAGAGTGGGAGGATATTTGTGCAGCATATATATGCATACAAATTGGATTCATTTTCCAATTTTCATTTTGAAATATTGAATCCCTGACACTAACCCATACCTACTAGACTCAGACAACTCATCCTAATATGATAGAGAAAAATAAGCCAAACCTATAGAAATACAAGCAGTTCATTGGAGGCATGTTGTATAGTTGGACTTGCGTTTTGCATTATATAAGTTAAAAGTTATAAATCTAGTCAATTTTTAATCGAAGAAGTTCTCCCTGAGTTTTTAAACTTAAAAAATACGAGAATTCTTGTTTCCCTTTCTCTTTAGCCTATTCACACTTGTATATTTATATGCACATATAGAATCCTACCAGGTATCACACGTACATTTTTGAGGTGGCTGACTTGGCATATACAAACTGTGAGAAGAGTTCACTCCTCCTAAACGCTGTTGGAACTGAAAATTCAACCTATAGGGGAGCTTCCTAGTAGAAGAACATTATGCATAAATTCATGTTCAGTAAAATAAATATTTTTGCATCTGTGGATGATATATATTTACTGATGAATTTCGATTGGCATATATATTGCTACTATTAAATGTATGTGAGTGTTTTTTTTTGTGTGTGTGTGTATAATATATCTGTACACACTGCAGATGTTTCAAAATATAAAATATATGTGTCTAATGTAAACCCTCTAAATTCATTCATGTTCATGTATGTGGATTTATAATCAACTTTTCACAAGATTATAATCAGAAATATTCATCCACCTGAAATACATAATTGTTTCCTAGTACTGAAAACTAACTTCAGTGAATGGGGCATACAAATCCTCATTATTCTACAGAAACTGACCCAGTCTAACATCAATGCAAGTAGACTCCTATGGGACATGATATGTAATTTGACGTTCATATGTATTCAACAATGGTACATTATTATTTCTTCAGTTTTTGCACATTTTAAGTTATACACTTCATCCACAAGTTCACAAATTTATAGGCATTTGTTTCAACTTTAATCACTTCTTGCTTCAGAACACAAGTATTGTCAGGGTTTCTTGACAGGTCTTTTCATGAGACTTCTTTCCAAACACATTATTTTAGATTTCCATAATCACTTTTGAAGCAAAACTCACACTCTCTTCATGATAAACCAAAACACTAATATTTCCATGAGATATATAACTGGTTGGAATGAATGATTGTGTATCAATATATGATTTCCTTTAATTTTTCAGATATCAATTCAATTCATTATTGAAAGTTCAAAAAAGTTGTATTATTTAGTCACAGTATGTTCTATTCATGCTTTATCTCTATGTTCATAGAAACAGGGTACACCTCTTTGTACCCCCAATTCTAATTTTAAATATTCAATATATTGCTCCCAGAAATGGTGAAAGAAATACTCATGTCACCTCATTATCACAGTAATATTCTGGACAAAAAATGGAAAGGTCACTCTTATGATTGTACCAAAGCCTAAATGGAAAGTGAACATAGATTACCAAAAACATCCATGTCCAGGTTGCCTAATGCTATCAATTGTCAATCCTGTTGGTGACTACATATTTGTTTCCATCTAATTTATATATTCAAACTCAACCCTGTTGAAAATGACTAATTCTATCACTCACTTTATACTTTGCCTGATTTTGTAATGATTCTATTGATATCTGCTTTTCTACATATTTTCCCCAGTTCACCATAGTGACTGACTCTTCATATGTACTGACATCTACATTCACTCCATAACCGAAACCCTACTGGTAAAGAACTTTTGGTCCAAATCCTATACTCACTCTTCTTCCTAAAGCTATCGACTATCTTCCTAATCCTAACGATTATCACTTTTTGGCTGGATGTTCTCTTCTAAATTCAATCATCATAGGTACAAGGTCCTACTCCCTTGAATATCGAATTATCTGAGACATCTTTGCAGAACATAATTCAAAGCTAAGTATCCCAATCAAGGGGAAAACCCTTCTGGGCTTCAAATCATACCTAGATTTTTGTTTTCATACTTTTATTTCACATCTATATTCTTGTAAATATCACAGGTTCCCAATACCATTATTCATCACACAGAATGATTCATAACCCAAATCAAACCTGTTATTAACCCTAAGCGCACACTGTTCCCTCAATCTCATTTTAAAGAAAAGCAGGGACACAGTGGTTCTTACAATACAGGAAATTATGGGATCTTCCACCTGCTGAAAACCTCAAAGGTCCATGCAGAAATGATACCTGGAGAAGTTGTAGGCAGGTATGAAGGACCTGAGTGAGCAAAAGTCATCTTCCATGGCAAATAACCAGGTCAGGATGAAGGGATGTGTCTGAATCAGCCTCTCTCTTTTTATTGTAGAGAAGATGGACCAAACCAGGCCTGTGTGGAGAGCTGTTCCTGGGTGCCTATGGTTGATATACCATTCTACCTTGTGAAAGTGTCACAGGAAGTAGGGGAAGCCTCCATCTCATGGGACCCTTGGAAGCAACAGTTAGGACAAAGTGGTTGCCAAGGCAGTGACCTCATTCAGTTCCAAAGAATGTGACATACCTCATTTCCTTGGTGATGGAACTCTCTGAAATTTGTATCCAAGAAGCCAGGCACCCAGAGGCAGTCCCAGTCCCAGTCCCAGTGGGCTCACTTGTTTGGATTTACCAAGGACAGAGTCAGTTTTCTTGGTACCTACTGATGTGAGGATGGCCTAATGCCAGGAGAACTCTAAAGAGGGACCTTTCCTGAGAAAGCAGGTAGTGGCTAACCACTTTTTCCTGACAACTACACAGAGTTGAACAAGGAAACAAGATCTGAGAGAAGACAGGCCATTTCGGGGGAACATAGTATGGCCCGCAGTCAGAGGAAACTCCGGATAGTCACAGACCTACTTGGGGTAAGGAGGTGCCTTTGTGGGAGTGGGTGTGGGTTTGTTGTTTTGTCTCATGTTCTGAGAATAGGTAGGAAAGGCGGTTTGTTTGATTTGTAGTGGACAGTTTCTAGTAAGTTGTTTGACAAGGCGAGTGTTTCTGTTTCGGTGTATCCCAATGTGTCCGTTGTTGTAGACATTAAAAAGAGAATGCATTAATTGATGTGTCCTGTCTAGTATAAGTCTTCCCATAATTCATCCTGCCCAATATATGAATGGACTGCAGCTTGTCTTATCGATGTGCAACACCTACTATCTTTCTAAGATGCTGTTTTCTTCCTGAATTCTGGCCACTCTCCAGAATAGGCTCATGGTTTTGTGTCCAAAATATGTACCACCTCCAAGCTCTGTGACATGTCCATGTAATGGATAGCTGAAGAGAATGGCGAGCATTTCAGAAAACTCAGATATCAGTGTGACCAGGAAAGTCTCAGTGCAGAAACCCTGCTTTGGGCAATTTGCTTACTAATTGTTGTGTTGCACTGAATGTCAGGAAGGTCTTTGCCTCAGGCCACCCCTTTGTGAAACCTGAAGAAAACAGTTTTCAAATACAAATGAATGGGCATCACCTGTGGCTTCTGGCTTCATTGCTTTGAGAATGGATGTGTCTGAATCAGCCTCTTGGCCATGTGTGTGGCTGTGACTTAGATTCTCAGCACCTGATGAATCTAAAGAATGATCCCATGCATGCATCCAAAACCATAAGGGCAAAAAATCATTCATTGTGGATGAAGTCTCTTGCCTTCCTCTGTTAGGTTCCTGAACTCCATCTAGTGAGAATAGGGATTCTTTGGGTCAAATGAGTTCTTCAAATCTCTGCAGAGGTGTTTGGGTTTTCGAATAACTTTAAATCACATAAAGAATCTATTCCTGAAATCAGTAGGCCTCAAATTGGAGAAACACAGAAAAATTAACGGCAGGCTTATTTGATCATTGCTGGTTCACAGAAACGGTGTCCAGGCCACCCTGACTTTAGGCAAATGAGGGGAAAACGAGCTGATTTTGGACACTGTCTATGGCTGCGCCCCTCATGGAAACCTCCAGCCAGAGGTTAAGATGAGTTACTATATGGAATAAGATGAGGGCCATGTGGGAGTGTTTCGGTTTTAATTTTGGTCATTTGTGTGGCATTGGAAAAAATGACTGGGTCCACGTGGGCTTGAACTCTGGTGTGATTCCAATTAGAGACTGGGTTTTAGAACTGAACTCAGAGAAGCATTGCCATGAATTTTGTTAGGATTTCAAGAGGCCATGCATGAAAGTCGCTCTTGGAAATTGAGACCTAGGCCCCGGGTGGATTTCCACAGAGGCCTGGGAATCTCAGCAAGGATATCACATGATTTTATTCTTAAAGACATGGCAGCCATAGTTGAGAGTCAAAACACACATGGACCTCACATTGTATACCTCAATGGGCCTGGCCTAATGTGACCTTTTGACAACTCTTTGGAAAGCCTTGCCTGTGAGAATTCTCCAGAGATTTCATTGAAATGAGCTTCCTCACCATTTAATGTTTGCTGAATGAATTGAAATCCACAGTGCCTCCTACTTCATGCTTGAAAAATGGCTGGATAAATACCATGAAATTTTTGAAATTTCTATGACCAGGTGGCACTGGAGAAACATTGGATGTCCTGTTGCTGATCATGAGTATACCAGACAGTGCCTTGATTTACGGAGTTTCATGAAAATGGTGTAGAATAGGATGGCAGTAAGTTGGAGCCTGCTGAGTAGTGGGTCTAGAGCAGTGGTGGGGAGGTGTTTGATAAAACATCCGTGGTAGGGCCATGTGGATCTACCATTGGATTCCAAAGGGCTTGTAACTGACATGGTGCAGCCAGCAGACCCTTATATGTAAAGGCATCTTGTTATATGGAGAGTCTTCAGAGGAAAATGAAGAATCAGGTTGATATCGACAAGGGGGCAATGGGCCAAGCTGTGAGAGATAGAAGCCTAGTTGGTGCATTCCCTTGCAGACCCTGACCAACCACACGTGACACAACTCCCTCCAGCACTGTATCCCAGTTTAGCTCCTAGTATTTCGTGAAACAAATACCAAACTCACAGTGCAGCAGGAAAAACACCACAAAAAGTGGAGGAGGACCAAATGGCTTCACAGTCCACACGGGGAGACACTTAGTCTCCAGTGGCATCAGTTAACCTACAAAGAGAGGATTCAGCACTGCTTCATCTAGTTCTTTGGAAAATAAGAAACCATGTCCTCCAGGTCACATAGATGCAGACCCAGCTCTCATAGTCTCACTACAAAGGAAGCCAAATCTCCCGAAAACAACATATATTTCAAGTGCAGAATCTCAGAGGAGTTTCTCAAAAAGTTTTTAGGCCAGCAGAGCTCCATGTTTGTGGAGTGTTTACCCTGTCCCTTAGTTTTGGAAACTTTTCTACCACTTCCAAGGTTGTGAACTCCTGAGCATTTTCCATTCCAGATATGTATTCACTGATTTTGTAACTCCTCTCCTCTAATTGTGTCTTACTTGGGGTGAAGGTGATGTCAAGGCATTCTTCTGGATGAGAGCGGGAGGAAATTGTGCAGCATATATTTACATACGCATTGGATTCATTTTCAAATTTTCCATTCGAAGTACTGAATCCCTGACATTAACCCATACCTGGTAGACTTAGACAGTTCATCCTAATATAATGGGGAAAAATAACCCAACACAATAGAAATACAAGCACTTCAGAGGAGACATGTTGTATAGGTGGACTTGACATTTGTATTATATAAGGTAGGAGTTATAAATCTAGTCAAATTTTAATTGAAATATTCTCCATGTGTTTTTAAACTTAACAAATATGTGAATTCTTGTTTCCCTTTTCTGTAGCCTATTCACACATGTATATTTATATGCATATATAGAATCCTACCAGGTATCACATGTACATTTTTGTGAGGTGGCTGTCTTGGCAGATACAAATTGTGAGAAGAGTTCACTCCTCCAAAATGCTGTTGGAAATGAAAATTCAACCTATAGGAGAGCGTCCTAGTACAACAACATTATACATAAACTCATGTTCAGTAAAATAAATATGTTTGCATCTGTGGATGATATATATTTACTGATGAATTTCGATTGGCATTTATATTGGTACTTTTTAATGTCTGTGAGTGTTGTGTGTGTGTGTGTGTGTGTGTGTGCGTGTGTGTGTGTGTATATATATATATATATATATATATAGATAGATAGATAGATAGATAGATATAGATATATATATAGATGTAGATATAGATATAGATATACTCTCCAAATTTTTCAAAATATGGAATATATGTGTCTAATATACACTCTCTAAATTCATTCATGTTCATGTATGTGGATTTGTAATCAACTTTTCACAAGATTATAATCAGAAATATTCATCCACTTGAAATACATATTTGTTTCCTAGTACTGAAAACTAACTTCAGTGAATTGTGCATACAAATCCTAATTATTCTACAGTAACTGACCCAGTCTAACATCAATGCAAGTAGACTCCTATGGGACATGATATGTAATTTGTCATTCATTTGTATTCGACACTGCTACATTATTGTTTCCTCAGTTTTTGCACATCATAGGATATACATTTCATCCACAAGTTCACAAATTAATAGGCATTTGTTTCAACTTTAATCACTTCTTGCTTCAGAACACATGTGTTGTCAGGGTTTCTTGAATGGTCTTTTCATGAGACTTCTTTCCAAACACATTATTTTGAATTTCCATAATCATTTTGAAGCAAAACTCACACACTCTTTATGATAAACCAAAACATTAATATTTCCATTAGATATATAACTGGTTGGAATGAAGATTGTATATCAATATACGACTTCCTTTAATTTTTCAGATATCAGTTCAATTCATTATTTAAAGTTCAAAAAAGTTATATTATTTATTCACAGTATGGTCTATTCATGCTTTTTCTCTATGTTCATAGAAACAGGGTACACCTCTTTCTACCCCCGATTCTATTTTACATCTTCAATATATTGCTCCCAGAAATGGTGAAAGAATTACTCATGTCACCTCATTATCACAGTAATATTCTGGACAAAAAATGGAAAGGTCACACTTATGATTGTACCAAAGCCTAAATGGAAAGTGAACATGGATTTCTAAAAACATCCATTTCCAGGTTGCCTAATGCTGTCAATTGTCAATCCTATTGGTGACTACATTTTTGTTTTTTCCTAGTTTATATATTCAAACTCAACCCTGTTGAAAATGTCTAATTCTATCACTCACTTTATACTTTGCCTGATTTCGTAATGTTTCTATTGATATCTGCTTTTCTACATATTTTCCCCACTTCAACATAGTGACTGACTCTTCATATGTGCTGAAATATACTTTCACTCTATAACTGAAAGTCTATTGCTAAAGAACTTTTGGTCCAAATCCTATACTCACTCTTCTTCCGAAACCTACTGACTATCTTCCTAATTCTACTGAATATCCCTTTTTGACTAGATGTTCTCTTCTAAATTCAATCATCCAATGTACAAGGTCCTATGCCATTGTATATCAAATTATCTGAGACAAATTTGCAGAACATAATTCAAAGTTCAGTATCCCAATCAAGGGCAGAACCCTTCTGGGCTTCAAATCATACCTAGATTTCTGTTTTCATACTTATATTTCACCTCAATATTCTTGTAAATATTTCAGGTTCCCAATACCATTATTCATCGCACAGAGTCATACGTAACCAAAATCAAACCTGTTTTTAACCCCCAGTATACACTGTTCCCTCAATCATTTTACAGAAGAGCAGGGACAGAGTGGTTCTTACAATACAGGAGAGTTGGGGACCTTCCACATGAAGAGAACCTCAAATGTCCATGCACAAATCATACCTGGAGAAGTTGTAAGCAGGTATGAAGCACCTGAGAGAGCAAAAGTCATCTTCCATGGCCAACAACCTGGTCAGGATGAAGGGATGTGTCTTAATCGGCCTCTCTCTTCTTATTGTAGAGAACATGGACCAAACCAGGCCTGGGTGGAGAGCTGTTCCCGGGTGCCAATGGTTGATATACATTCTACCTTATGAAAGTGTCACAGGAAGTAGGGGCAAACACCATCTTATGTTACCCTTGGAAGCAACTGTTAGGACAAAGTGGTTGCCAAGGCAGTGACCTCATTCAGTTCCAAAGAATGTGACATACCTCAGTTCCTTGGTGATGGAACTCTCTGAACTTGGTATCCAAGAAGCCAGGCAGCCAGAGGCAGTCCCAGTCCCAGTCCCAGTGGGCTCACTTGTTTGGATTTACCAAGGACAGAGTCAGTTTTCTTGGTACCTAATGATGTGAGGAAGGCCAAATGCCAGGAGAGCTCTGAAGATGGACCTTTCCTGAGAAAACAGGTAGTGGCTAACCACTTTTTCCTGACTTCTTCAAAGAGTTGTTCAAGGAAACAAGATCGGAGAGAAGACAGGACATTTCGGGGGAACATAGTATGGCCCACCAGTCAGAGGACACCCCAGATAGTCACAGACCTACTTGGGGGAAGGAGGTGCCTTTGTGGGAGTGCGTGTGGGTTTGTTGTTTTGTCTCATGTTCTGAGAATAGATAGGAAAGTAGGTTTGTTTGGTTTGGAGTGGACAGTTTCTAGTAAGTCATTTGACACGGCGAGTGTTTCTGTTTCTGTGTATTCCACTGTGTCCGTTGTTGTAGACATTAGAAAAGAGAATGCATTAATGGATGTGTCCTGTCTAGTATAAATCTTCCCATAATTCATTCTGCCAATATATAAATGGACTGCAGCTTGTCTTATCGATGTGCAACATCTGCTATCTTTCTAAGTTGTTGTTTTCTTCCTGAATTCTGGCCACTCTCCAGAATAGGCTCATGGATTTGTGTCCAAAATGGTACCACCTCCAAGCTCTGTGACATGGCCACGTACTGGATAGCTGAAGAGAATGGCGAGCATCTCAGAAAACTCAGATATCAGTGTGACCAGGAAAGTCTCAGTGCAGAAACCCTGCTTTGGGCCTTTTGCTTACTTATTGTTGTGTTGCACTGAATGTCAGGAAGGTCTTTGCCTCAGGCCACCCCTTTGTGAAGCCTGAAGAAAACAGTTTTCAAATGGAAATGAATGGGCCTCCCCTGTGGCTCTTTGCTTAATTGCTTTCGAAAGGGATGTGTCTTTATCAGACTCTTGGACCTGTGTGTGGCTGTGACTTAGATTCTCAGCACCTGATGGATCTTAAGAATGATCCCATGTGAGCTTCCAAACCCAAAATGGCAGAAAATATCATTCATTGTGAATGAAGTCTCTTGCTTTCCTCTGTTAGGTTCCTGCACTCCATCAAATGAGAATAGGGATTCTTTGGGTCAAGTGAGTTCTTCAAAGCCCTGCAGAGGTGCTTGTGTTTTCGCATGACTCGAAATCACCTAAAGAATCGATACCTAAATTCAGTAGGCCTCAAATTGGAGAAACACAGAAGTATTAACGGCAGGCTTATTTGTTCACTCCTCATTCACAGAAACGGTTTCCAGGCTACCCTGACTTTAGGCAAATGAGGGGCAAACGAGCTGATTTTGGAAACTGTCTTGGGCTGCGACCCTAATGGAAACCTCCAGCCAGAGGTTAAGATGATTGCCTATATGGAATAAGATGAGGGCCATGTGGGAGTGTTTTGGTTTTAATTTTGGTCATTTGTGTGGCATTGGAAAAAATGACTGGGTGTACGTGGTCTTGAAATCTGGTGTCATTCCCCTTAGAGACTGGGTTTTGGAACTGAACTCAGAGAAGCATTGCCATGAATTTTGTTGGGATTTTAAGAGGCCACGCATGAAAGTCACTCTTGGAAACTGAGACCTAGGCCCCGGGTGGATTTCCACAGAGGCCTGGGAATTTCAGCAAGGATATCACATGATTTTATTCTTAAAGAAATGGCAGCCATAGTTGAGAGTCAAAACACACATGGACCTCACATTGTAGACCTCAATGGGCCTGGCCTAATGTGACCTTTTGTCCACTCTTTGGGAAGCCTTGCCTTTTAGAGTTCTCCAGAGATTTCATTGAAATGAGCTTCCTCACCATTTAATGTTTGCTGAATGAATGGAAACCCACAGTGCCTCCAACTTCATGCTTGAAAAATGGCTGGATAAATACCATGAAATTTTTGAAATTCCTATGACCAGGTGGCACTGGAGAAACATTGGATGTCCTGTTGCTGATTATGAGTATACCAGACAGTGCCTTGATTTACTGAGTTTCATGAAAATGGTGTAGAACAGAGATGCCAGTAAGTTGGAGCCTGCTGAGTAGTGGGTCTAGAGCAGTGGTGGGGAGGTGTTTGATAAAACATCCGTGGTAGGGCCATGTGGATCTACCATTGGATTCCAAAGGGCTTGTAACTGACATGGTGCAGCCAGCAGACCCTTATATGTAAAGGCATCTTGTTATATGGAGAGTTTTCAGAGGAAAATGAAGAATCAGGTTGATATGGACATGGGGGAAATGGGGCAAGCAGTGAGAGATAGAAGCCTAGTTGGTGCATTCTCTTGTAGACCCTGACCCACCACACGTGACAGAACTCCCTCCAGCACTGTGTCCCAGTTTAGCTCCTAGTATTTCGGGAAACAAATACCAAACTCACAGTGCAGCAGAAAAATAACCACAAAATGTGGAGGAGGACCAAATGGCTTCAGTGTCCACACGGGGACACAATTTGTCTTCAGTGGCCTCAGTTTACCTACAAAGAGAGGATTCAGCACTGCTTCATCTTGTTCATTGGAAAATAAGAAACCATGTCCTCCAGGTCACATAGATGCAGACCCAGCTTTGATGGTCTCACTACAAAGGAAGCCAAATCTCTTGAAAACAACATATAATTCAAGTGCGGAAGCTCAGAGGCAGTTTATCAAAAAGTTTTTAGGCCAGCAGAGCTCCATGTTTGTGGAGTGTTTACCTGTCCCTTAGTTTTGGAAACTCCTCTACCACCTCCAAGGTTGTGAGCTCCTGAGCATTTTACATTCCAGATATGTATTCACTGATTTTGTAACTCTTCTCCTCTAATTGTGTCTTACTTGGGGTGAAGGTAATGTCAAGGCATTCTTCTGGATGAGAGCGGGAGGATATTTGTGCAGCATATATTTACATACACATTGGATTCATTTTCCAATTTTCCATTCGAAGTACTGAATCCCTGACACTAACCCATACCCAGTAGACTCAGACTATTCATCCTAATATAATGGGGAAAATTAACCCAACACAATAGAAATACAAGCACTTCAGAGGAGACATGTTGTATAGTTGGACGTGACATTTGCAGGTATCACAGGTACATTTTCCCCAGTTCAACATAGTGACTGACTCTTCATATGAGCTGACATTTACATTCACTCTATAACCAAAAGTGTATTGCTAAAGAACTTTTGGTCCCAATCCTATACTCACTCTTCTTCCTAAACCTACCGACTCTCTTCCTAATCATACTGAATATCCCTTTTTGACTGGATGTTCTCTTCTAAATTAAATCATCCAATGTACAAAGTCCTATGCCATTGTATATCGAATTATCTGAGACATTTTTGCAGAACATAATTCAAAGCTAAGTATCCCAATCAAGGGCAAAACCCTTCTGGGCTTCAAATCATACCTAGATTTCTCTTTTCATACTTATATATCACCTCTATATTCTTGTAAATATTGCAGGTTACCAATACCATTATTCATCGCACAGAATCGTTTGTAACCCAAATCAAACCTGTTTTTAACCCCAAGTATACACTGTTCCCTCAATCATTTTACAGAAGAGCAGGGACAGAGTGGTTCTTACAATACAGGAAAGTTGGGGACCTTCCACCTAATGAGAACCTCAAATGTCCATGCAAAAATGATACCTGGAGAAGTTGTACACAGGTATGAAGCAACTGAGAGAGCAAAAGTCATCTTCCATGGCAAACAACCTGGTCAGAATGAAGGGATGTTTCTGAATCTGCATCTCTCTTCTTATTGTAGAGAAGAGGGACCAAACCAGGCCTTAGTGGAGAGCTGTTCCCGGGTGCCAATTGTTGATATACATTCTACCTTATGAAAGTGTCACAGGAAGTAGGGGCAACCTCCATCTTATGTTACCCTTGGAAGCAACTGTTAGGACAAAGTGGTTGCCAAGGCAGTGACCTCATTCAGTTCCAAAGAATGTGACATACCTCATTTCCTTGGTGATGGAACTCTCTGAACTTGGTATCCAAGAAGCCAGGCACCCAGATGCAGTCCCAGTCCCAGTCCCAGTGGGCTCACTTGTTTGGATTTCCCAAGAACAGAGTCAATTTTCTTGGTACCTAATGATGTGAGAATGGCCAAATGTCAGGAGAGCTCTGAAGGTGGACCATTTCTGAGAAAACAGATAGTGGCTAACCACTTTTTCCTGACATCTTCACAGAGTTGGTCAAGGAAACACAATCTGAGAGAAGACAGGCCATTTCGGGGGAACATTGTATGGCCCACTGGTCAGAGGACACTCCGGATAGTCACAGACCTACTTGGGGGAAGGAGGTGCCTTTGTGGGAGTGGGTGTGGGTTTGTTGTTTTGTCTCATGTTCTGAGAATAGATAGGAAAGGCGGTTTGTTTGGATTGGACTGGACAGTTTCTAGTAAGTCATTTGACACGGCGAGTGTTTCTGTTTCTGTGTATCCCACTGTGTCCGTTGTTGTAGACATTAGAAAAGAGAATGCATTAATGGATGTGTCCTGTCTAGTATAAATCTTCCCATAATTCATCCTGCCCAATATATGAATGGACTGCAGCTTGTCTTATCGATGTGCAACACCTGCTATCTTTCTAAGTTGTTGTTTTCTTCTTGAATTCTGGCCACTCTCCAGAATAGGCTCATGGATTTGTGTCCTAAATATGTACCACCTCCAAGCTCTGTGACATGACCATGTACTGGATAGCTGAAGAGAATGGCGAGCATCTCAGAAAACTCAGATATCAGTGTGACCAGGATAGTCTCAGTGCAGAAACCCTGCTTTGGGCCTTTTGCTTACTTATTGTTGTGTTGCACTGAATGTCAGGAAGTTCTTTGCTCAGGCCACCCCTTTGTGAAGCCTGAAGAAAACAGTTTTCAAATGGAAATGAATGGGCCTCACCTGTGGCTCTTGCTTAATTGCTTTCGAAAGGGATGTGTCTTTATCAGCCTCTTGGACCTGTGTGTGGCTGTGACATAGATTCTCAGCACCTGATGGATCTTAAGAATGATCCCATGTGAGCTTCCAAAACCAAAATGGCAAAAAATATCATTCATTGTGGATGAAGTCTATTGCCTTCCTCTGTTAGGTTCCTGCACTCCATCAAATGAGAATAGGGATTCTTTGGGTCAAATGAGTTCTTCAAAGCCCTGCAGAGGTGCTTGTGTTTTTGCATGACTCTAAATCACCTAAAGAATCGATATCTAAAATCAGTAGGCCTCAAATTGGAGGAACACAGAAGTATTAACGACAGGCTTATTTGTTCACTCCTGGTTCACAGAAACTGTGTCCAGGCTACCCTGACGTTAGGCAAATGAGGGGCAAACGAGCTGATTTTGGACACTGTCTTGGGCTGCGCCCCTCATGGAAACCTCCAGCCAGAGGTTAAGATGATTGCCTATATGGAATAAGATGAGGGCCATGTGGGAGTGTTTTGGTTTTAATTTTGGTCATTTGTGTGGCATTGGAAAAAATGACTGGGTACACGTAGGCTTGAACTCTGGTGTGATACCCCTTAGAGACTGGGTTTTGGAACTGAACTCAGAGAAACATTGCCATGAATTTTGTTGGGATTTTAATAGGCCAAGCATGAAAGTCGCTCTTGGAAACTGAGACCTAGGCCCCGCGTGGATTTCCACAGAGGCCTGGGAAACTCAGCAAGGATATCACATGATTTTATTCTTAAAGAAATGGCAGCCATAGTTGAGAGTCAAAACACACATGGACCTCACATTGTAGACCTCAATGGGCCTGGCCTAATGTGACCTTTTGTCCACTCTTTGGGAAGCCTTGCCTGTGAGAGTTCTCCAGAGAATTCATTGAAATGAGCTTCCTCACCATTTAATGTTTGCTGCATGAATTGAAATCCACAGTGCCTCCAACTTCATGCTCGAGAAATGGATAGATAAATACCATGAAATTTTTGAAATTCCTATGACCAGGTGGCACTGGAGAAATATTGGATGTCCTGTTACTGTTCATGAGTATACCAGACAGTGCCTTGATTTACTGAGTTTCATGAAAATGGTGTAGAACAGAGATGCCAGTAAGTTGGAGCCTGTTGAGTAGTGGGTCTAGAGCAGTGGTGGGGAGGTGTTTGATACAACATTTGTGGTAGGGCCATGTGGATCTACCATTGGATTCCAAAGGGCTTGTAACTGACATGGTGCAGCCAGCAGACCCTTATATGTAAAGGCATCTTGTTATATGGAGAATTTTCAGAGGAAAATGAAGAATCAGGTTGATATGGACAAGGGGGCAATGGGGCAAGCTGTGAGAGATAGAAGCCTAGTTGGTGCATTCTCTTGCAGACCCTGACCCACCACACGTGACACAACTCCCTCCAGCACTGTGTCTCAGTTTAGGTCCTAGTATTTCGTGAAACAAATACCAAACTCATAGTGCAGCAGGAAAAACACCACAAAAAGTGGTGGAGGACCTAATGGCTTCACAGTCCACACGGGGAGACACTTAGTCCCCAGTGGCCTCAGATTACCTACAAAGAGAGGATTCAGCACTGCTTCATCTTGTTCATTGGAAAATAAGAAACCATGTCCTCCAGGTCACATAGATGCAGACCCAGCTTTGATGGTCTCACTACAAAGGAAGCCAAATCATCTGAAAACAACATATATTTCAATTGCGGAAGCTCAGACGCAGTTTCTCAAAAAGTTTTTAGGCCAGCAGAGCTCCATGTTTGTGGAGTGTTTACCCTGTCCCTTAATTTTGGAAACTCCTCTACCACCTCAAAGGTTGTGAACTCCTGAGCATTTTCCATTCCAGATATGTATTCACTGATTTTGTAACTCTTCTCCTCTAATTGCGTCTTACTTGGGGTGAAGGTAATATCAAGGCATTGTTCTGGATGAGAGCGGGAGGATATTTGTGCAGCATATATTTACATACACATTGGATTCATTTTCCAATTTTCCATTCAAATACTGAATCCCTGAAACTAACCCATACCTAGTAGACTCAGACTATTCATCCTATTATAATGGGAAAAATTAACCCAACACAATAGAAATACAAGCACTTCAGAGGAGACATGTTGTATAGTTGGACTTGACATTTGCATTATATAAGGTAGGTGTTATAAATCTAGTCAAATTTTAATGGAAATATTCTCCATGTGTTTTTAAATTTAACAAATATGTGAATTCTTGTTTCCCTTTTCTGTAGCCTATTCAAAATCCATGCAGAAATAATCCCTGGAGAAGATGTTGGCAGCTATGAAAGACCTGAGAGAACAAAAGTCATATTCCATGGCAAACAACATGGTCAGGATGAAAGGATGTGTCTGAGTCATCCTCTCTATTTTTAATGCAGGGAAGATGGACCAAAGCAGGCCTGTGTGGAGAGCTGTTCCCAGGTGACTATGGTTTCTATACCATTCTAACCTGTGAATGTATCACAGGAAGTAGGGCAGCCTCCATGTCAGGAGACACTAGGACGCAACTGTTAGGACAAAGTGGTGGCCAAGACAGGGACCTCATTTATTTCCTGAAGGTAGTGACCTCACCTCATTTCCTTGGTGATGGAACTCTCTGAATTTTGTGATCCAGGAAGCCAGGCACCCAGAGCCAGTCCCAGTCCCAGTTGCAGTGGGCTCACTTGTTTGGATTCACTAAGGACAGAGTCAGTCTTTCTTGGTACCTACTGATGTAAGGGTTGCCAAATACCAAGAAAGCTCTGAAGAGGGGTCTTTCCTGAGAGGACAGGAATTGGCTCACCACTGCCTCCTGACAACTTCACAGAGCTGACCAAGGAGACCAGATGTGAGACAGAAAGGCCATTTCTGGGGAACATCATATGGCCTACCAGTCAGAGGACACTCCAGATAGTGACAGACCTACTTGTGGGAAAAAGTTGCATTTGTGGGTGTTGGTTTGTGTTTGTGGTTTTTTTCTCATGTTCTGAGAATAGGTAAAAAAGGAGGTTTGTTTGGTTTGGAGTGGACTGTTTCCAGTAAGTCATTTGACAAGGAGACTGTTTCTATGTCTGTGTATCCCACTGTATTTTTCTTTGTAGATATTAGAAAAAAAAATAGCTCATTGGTTGTGTCCTGTCTAGTAGAAAGCTTCCCAGCATGCATCCTTTCCAATTAATGAATGGACTGAGGCTTGCCTTATCCATGGTCAACACCGGCTATCTGCCTAATTTTCCATTTTTTCATGAATTCTGGCCACTCTCAGAATTAGTATCATGTATTTTTGTACAAGATATGTACCACCTCCAAGCTCTGTGACATGGCCATGTACTGGATAGCTGAAGGGAATGGCGAGCATCTCAGAAAACTCATATATCAGAGTAACCAGGAAAGTCTCCGTGGAGAAACCCTGCTTGGCGCCTTTTGATTACCTATTGTTCTGTTGCTCTGAATGTCAGAAAGGTCTTTGCCTCAGGCCACCCCTTTGTGAAGCCTGAAGAAAACAGTTTTAAAATGGAAATGAATGGGCATCACCTGTGGCTCTTTGCTTCATAGCTTTGGAAATGGATGTGTCTGAATCAGCCTCTTGGCCCTGTGTGAGCCTGTGGTTTAGATTTTCAGCACCTGATGAATCTAAAGAAAGATCCCATGTGGGCATCCAAAACCTAAATGGAAAAAAGATCAGTGATTGTGGATGATGCCTCTCGCCTTCCTCTGTAAGATTCCTGACCTCCATCAAGTGAGAATAGGGATCATTTGTGTCAAATAAGTTCTTCAAAGGGCTGCAGAGGGGAGACAATAGGTGCTTGGGTTTTCTTATAACTCCAATTCACACTAAAAATCTATACCCCACAGTCAGTATGCCTCAAATTTGAGAAGTGGAGTAGTATTAACGGCAGGCCTATTTGATCACTTCTGTTTCACACTAACGTTGTCCAGGCCACCCTGACTTTAGGCAAATGAGGGGCAAGGGAGTTTATTTTTGACACTGTCTTGGGCTGTGCCCCTCATGGAAACCTCCAGCTAGAGGTTATGATTAGTGTCTATATAAAAGATGAAGAGGGCCGTGTGAGAGTGTTTTGGTTTTAATTGTCATCATTTGTGTAGCAATTGGAAGAGATACCTGGGTCCACCTGGGCTTGAACTCTGTTGTGATTCCCCTTAGAGACTGAGTTGTGTAACTGACCTCAGAGAAGTATTGCCATGAATTGTGTTGGGATTTCAGGAGGCCACACATAAGATTCACCATTGGAATCTGAGATCTTGGCCCAGGGTGACTTTACACAGAGCACTGGGAATCTAAGCCAGGATATCACAAGATTTTATTCTGAAAGATTCCAGCCATAGTTGAGAGTCAAAACACACATGCAACTCACATTGTAGACCTCAATGGGCCTGGCTTCATGAGACCTTTTGCCCACTCTTTGGGAAGCCTTGCCTGTGAGAGTTCACCAGAGCTTTCATTGAAATGAGATTCCTAACCATTTATTGGTTCCTGTATAAATTGAATCCCACAGTGCCTCCAACTTCATTATTGAAAAATATCTAGATATATACCATGAATTTTTTGAAATTACCATGACCAGGTGGCACTGGAGAACATTTGGATGTCCTGTTGCTAATCATGATTGTACCAGACAGTGCCTTAATTGACTGTGTTTCATGAAAATGCTGTAGAACATAGATGCCAGTAAGTTGGAGCCTGCAGACTAGTGGGCATAAAGCAGTGGAGTGTAGGTGTGTGAAAAAACATCAGTTGTGGGTCCACGTGGATCTGGCATTGGCTTAGAAATGACTTGTCACTGACATGGTACATCCAGCAGACCCTTCTATGTAAAGGCATCTTGTTATATGGAGAGGATTCCTGCCAATGATCAGAATAAGGGGGCTATTGTCGAGTTGAAAAGCTATGTGGGATTTAAGCCTCATTGGTGCATTTTACTGCAGACCCTCACCCACCACATATGAGAGTACATCCTCCAGCACTGTGTCCCAGTGGAACTCCTTGTATTTCGTGAAGCCAATACAAAACTCACAGTGCAGCAGTAAGAAACACCACGAAAGTGGAGCATGAACAAATTGCTTTACAGACAACACGGTTAGATACTTAGACCCCAGTGGCCAAAGTTTACCTACAAATAGAGAATTCAGCACTGCTGCCTCATGTCCACTAGAAAATAAGGAACCATGTCATCCAGGTCACATAGATGGAGACCCAGCATTGATGGTCTCACTACAAAGGAAGCAAAAGCTCCTGACAAAAACATATTTCAACTGCCCAACCTCATAGGCAGTTTCTCAAAAAGTCATTAGGCCAGCAGAGCTCCATGTTTGTGAAGTGTTTACCCTCTCCCTTTTTGTAAACTGTTCTACCTCCTACAAGTTTGTGAAGTTCTGAGCATTTTCCTTTCCACATATGTATTCACAGATTTTCTAACTCTTCTCCACTAATTGTGTCTTATTTGGGGCGAAGGTAATGTCAAAGCATTGTTCTGGCTGAGAGTGGGAAGATTTTTGTGTAGCACATATTTGCATACATATTAGATTCATTTTCCTATTTTCCATTTGAAATACTGAATCCCTGACACTAACCCATACCCTACTAGACTCTGACTACTAAACCTAATATGATGGAGAAAAAGAAACCTAACAGAATAGAAATACAGGCCTTTCATAGGAGGCATGGTGCATACTTGGACTTGCCTTCTGCTTTATCAATGGTATGTGTTATAAATCTAGTCAGCTTTTCATTGTAATACTTCTCCATGAGTTTTTAAAGTTAACACATATATAAATTTCTGTCTCCCTTTCTCTGTAGCCTATTCATCAAATGTATTTTTTTATGCATTTTTAGAATTCTACCTGGTATCACATGTACATTCTTGTGAGATCGCTTATTTTGGAAGATACAAATTGTGAGAAGAGATCGCTCCCTCTAAATACAGATGGAACTGGAATTTCCACCTATGGGTGAATTTCCTAGATGAACAATATTATGTATAAATAAATGTTCAGTAAAATGAATATTTTTGGATACGTGGATGATATATATTTCATGATGAATTTCGAATGGCATATATATTGCTACATTTTAATGTCTGTGTATGTGTGTATCTATTTATTTATGTATCTATCTATATAGATATAGATATATACTCTTAAGATTTTCAAAATATGAAATATATGTGTCTTATTATACACTCCCTAAGTAAACTCATGTGTGTGTATGTAGATTTATAATCAACTTTTCACAAAATTATTCTTAGAAATATTCATCCACCTTAAATACATATTTTTTCCTAGTACTGAAAAGTAAATTAAGTGAATGGTGTATACAATTCGTAATATTTCTACAGTGACTGAACCAGTTTCACATCAATGTAAGTAGACACCTATGGGACCATGATGTGTATTTTGAAGTTCATTTTTATTCAGACACTGGTACATTACTATTTCTACAGTTTATGGACATTATAGGATATATCCTTTCATCCACAATTTCACAAATTTATAGGCATTTGGTTCACTTTCAATCACTTCCTACTTCAGAACACATGTATTCCTCCATGTTTCTTGACTGTTCTTTTCATGGGATTCTTTCCAAACACAGTATTATTGATTTCCATAATCACTTTTGAAGCCAAATTCACACACTCTTCATGATAAACCATAACGCTAATATTACCATTAGATGTATAACTGGTTGGAATGAATGTATGTATATCAATATAAGATTTCCTATATATTTTCAGATATCAATTCAATCCATTATTTAACGTTAGAACCAGTTATATTATTTATTCACAGTATGGTCTATTAAGGCATCATCTCTATATTCGTAGACCGATGGTATACCTATTTGTATCCCCAATACTAATTTTTAAGTCTTTAAAATATTGCTTTTAGAAATGGTGGAAGAAATACTGTAGTCACCTGATATACATATACATTTCATCACAGTAATATTCCTGAAACAAAATGCAAGGGTCACACTTATGATTGTATCAGAGCCTATATTGAAAGTGAGCATGTATTACTAACAACATCCATGCCCTGATTAACTAATGATCTCAAATATCATTCCTATTGGTGACTACATATTTGTTTCTTCCTAAGATTATATATTGAAACTGAACCCTGTTAAAAATGTCTTATCCTATCACTCACTTTGTACTTTGCCTTATTTCCTAATGTCTCTATTGATATCTGCTTTCCTACACATTTTCCCCAGTTTATCACTGTGACTGACTGTTCACATATGCTGACATTTACACTCACTCTCTAATCAAAACTCTATATCTAAAGAACATTTGGTCCAACTCCTCGACTCACTCAAATGGATTCTTCAAAGCCCTGCAGAGGGGAGCCCATAGTTGCTTGAGTTTTCTCATGACCCCAATTCACATAAAGAATCTATACCCCACAGAGAATAGGCCTCAAATTGGAGAAGTAGAGCAGTATTATTGGCAGGCCTATTTGATCACTCCTGCTTCACAGGAAGAGTTTCCATGCCACCCTGACTTTAGGCAAATGAGGGGCATGTGAGCTTATATTGGACACTGTCTTAAGCTGCGCCCTTCATGGAAACCTCCAGCCAGAGGTTATGATGAGTCTCTAAATTGAAGAAGATGAGGGCCATGTGGGAGTGTTTTGGTTTAACTGTGGTCATTTGTGCGGTGGTTGGAAGAGATGACTGGGTCCACCTGTGCTTGAACTCTGGAGTGATTCCCCTTAGAGACTGAGTTCTGGAACAGATCTCAGAGAAGTATTGGCATGAATTGTGTTGGGATTTTAGGAGGCCACGCATGAGAGTTGCCCTTGGAGACTGAGATCTAGGCCCAGGATAGCTTTCAAAGAGCACTGGGAATCTCAGCCAGGATATCACATGACTTTATTCAGAAAGACTTGGAAGCCATAGTTGAGAGTCAAAACAAACATGGCCCTCAATTGTAGACCTCAATGGGCCTGGCTTAATGTGACCTTTTGGCCACTCTTTGGGAAGCCTTGCCTCTGAGAGTTCTCCCGAGCTTTAATTGAAATGAGCTTCCTCACCATTTCATGGTTCCCGAATGAATTGAATGCCACAGTGCCTCCAAATTTATCTTTGAAAATTGGCTAGATAAATACCATGAAATATTTTAAATTCTTATGAACAGGTGGCACTGGAGAACCTTTGGATGTCTATTGCTGATCACGAGTGTACCAGACATTGCATTGATTGACTGGGTTTCATGAAAACGGTGAGAACAGAGATGCCAGAATGTTGAGGCCTGCTGACTAGTTGGCCTAGAGCAGTGGTGGGCAGGTGTATGATAAAACATCTGTCGTGGGGCCATGTGGATCTGCCATTGGCTTCCAAATGCCTTGTGACTGACATGGTGCAGCCAGCAGAACCATACAAGTTAAGGGACCTTATTATATGGAGAGGTTTCAGGGCAATATTCAGAATCAGGTTGATATGGACATGGGTGCAAGCTTTTGGGGATAGAAGCCTGGTTGGTGCATTCTCCTGCAAACCCTCACCCACTACACGTGAGAGTACTCTCTATAGCACTGTGTCCCAGTTTTTCTTTTTGTATTTTGTGAAGCCAATACCAAACTCCCAGTGCAGCAGTAAGAAACACCACGAAAAGTGAAGTATGACCAAATGGCTTCACAGACCACATGGTTAGACACTTAGACCCCAGTGGCCTCAGTTTACCTACAAAGAGAGAATTCAGAACTGCTGCCTCATGTTCTATTGCAAATAAGGAACCATGTCATCCAGGTCACATAGATGCTGACGCAGCTTTGATGGTCTCACTACAAAGGAAGCGAAAGCTCCTGACAACAACAAACATTTCAAGGGCCCAAACTCAGAGGCAGTTTCTCAGAAATTAATTAGGCCACCAGAGCTCCATGTTTGTGAAGTGTTTACCCTTTACCTTACTTTTGGAAATTCCTCTACCACCTCCAAGGTTGTGAACTCCTGAGCATTTTCTTTTCCAGATATATATTCACAGATTTTCAAACTCTTCTCCACTAATTGTGTATTACTTGTGGTGAAGGAACTATCAAGGCATTTTTTGGATGACAGTAGGAAGATTTTTGTCTAACAAATATTTGCATACACATTAGATTCATTTTCCTATTTTCCATTTGAAATACTGAATCCCTGACACTAACCCATACCCTACTAGACTCTGACTACTAATCCTAATATGATGGAGAAAAAGAAACCTAACAGAATAGAAATACAGGCCATTCATAGGTGGCATGGTGTATACTAGGACTTGCCTTCTGCTTTATCAAGTGTATGTGTTATAAATCTAGTCAACTTTTCATTGTAGTACTTCTCCATGAGTTTTTAAAGTTAACACATATGTAAATTTCTGTCTCCTTTTCTCTGTAGCCTATTCATCTCATGTATTTTATTATGCATATTTAGAATCCTAACTGGTATCACACATACATTCTTGTGAGCTCACTGTTTTTGGATGATACAAATTGTGAAATAGATCACTCCCCCTAAATACTGATGAAACTGAAAATTCAACAAATTGGTGAATTTCCTAGATGAACAACATTATACATAAATCCATGCTCAGTAAAAAGAATATTTTTGGATATGAGGATGATATATATTTCATGATGAATTTTGATTGGCATATATATTGCTACATTTTAATGTCTGTGTTTTTATCTTTATAAATAAATAAATAAATAAATAAATATATATATATATATATATATATATATATATATATATATATTTATATATATATACTCTCCAGATTTTTCACAATATTAAATATATGTGTCTTATTATTCACTCCCTAAATACATTCATATTCATGTATGTGGATTTGTAATCAAATTTGCACAAGATTATTCTCAGAAAAATTCATCCACATAAAATACATATTTATTTTCCAGTACTGAAAACAAACTTCGGTGAATTGTGCTTACAAATCCTAATATTTGCATGGTAACTGACCCAGTTTAACATTAATGCAAGTATAATCCTATGGGACATGATGTATATTTTGAAGTTCGTTTTTATTCAACAGTGGTACATTACTATTTCTTCAGTTGATGGATATCATAGGATATAACTTTTCATCCACAAGTTCACAAATCTGCAGGCATTTGATTCACTTTCAATTACTTCTTGCTTCAGAACATATGTATTCCTCCATGTTTCTTGGCTGTTCTTTTCATGAGATTCTTTCCAAACACATTATTTTCGATTTCCATAATCATTTTTGAAGGAAAGAGGCGCCTTACTTACCCCCAGAAAGGTTCGTTGAGGTCTCCTTGTCCTGCGCTGCGTGATTCCCGGCCAATGCACCAAATGTAAGGTTCCGGCGAATGTTGGAGGAAGAGACCATCAAGAAACTGAGGCTCATGCAACAGTAAAAGGCGTTTATTGAGGATCCAATCCAGCATGCTGGGGCTACGTGCTCACTCAAGATGGGAGAGCATCCCAGAGCCCCGAGCAGGGGTTGAGCAGTGCTTAAGTACACTTTTTGGGCAGGGCGGGACTTTACATATATTACAGTCTCCTTTAAGAAATCATCATACACCACGGGAAAATCAAACAACAATTCCTAAACATGATTAGTTCATTTATTGGTGGGAACATGTAAGGCGGGAGTGATAGGTCAGTTCTAAAGCGGGGTACACATTCAAAATGATTGGTTTAGGCCCTGCAATGCCTATGTGCCAGGCCTCACAGGGTCCTAGGTTATTAAAAAACCAGGCGGTCAGGGGGAATATTTACTGTGTAGTCCAGGAATTGTCCTAGAAGCTACAGGAATTTCAGGTTTTGCGTGTAGCATAGGAACTTAATAATACCTGGTCCTTTACATTTTAACTCAAGCCTTGCTGCTTAAAAACTTTACAACACCCGGTCTTTTACACTTTAACTTTTACACTTTAATTTCAATTTCTTTTACCCTTACAGATCACTCCTGGTGCACAAGAAGGGTGTCCAAGCCACCCTGACTTTAGGCAAATGAGGGCCAAGGGAGCTTATTTTGGACACTGTCTTGGGCTGTGCCCCTCATTGAAACCTCCAGCCAGATGTTATGATGAGTGCCTTTATGGAAGAAGAGGAGGGCAATGTGGGATTGTTTTGGTATTAATTGTGGTCATTTGTGTGACGGTTGGAAGAGATGACAGGGTCCACCTGGGCTTGAAGTCTGGTGTGAATCCCCTTAGAGACTGAGTTCTGGAACTGACCTCAGAGAAGTATTGCATGAATTGTGTTGAAATTTTAGGAGGCCACGCATGAGAGTCGCTCTTATAAACTGAGATCAAGGCCCAGGGTGGCTTTCCACAGAGCACTGGGAATATCAGCCAAGATATCCCATGATTTTATTCTTAAAGACTTGGTAGCCATAGTTGAGAGTCAAAACACACATGGAACTCACAACGTATGCCTCAATGGGCCTGGCTATATTTGACCTTTTGGCCACTCTTTGGGAAGCCTTGCCTATGAGAGTTCTCCAGAGTTTCATTGAAATGAGCTTCCTCAACATTTAGTGGTTCTTGAAACCCACAGTGCCTCCAACTTCATCCTTGAAAAATGGCTAGATAAATACCATGAATTTTTTGAAAATCCCATGACCAGGTGGAACTGGAGAATCTTTGGGTGTCCTGTTGCTGATCATGAGTATACTAGAGGGTGCCTTGATTGACTGGGTTTCATAAAAATAATGTAGAAAAAAGATGCCAGTAAGTTGGAGCCTGCTGAGTAGTGGGCCTAGAGCAGCGGTGGGCAGGTGTGCAGGTGTGTGATAAAACATCTGTGGTAGGTCCATGTGGTTTGGCCATTGGCTACCAAATGGCTTGTGAAGGACATGGTGCAGCCAGCAGACCCTTATTTGTAAAGGCTTTTTGATATATGGAGAGGTTTCAGGGCAATTTTCAGAATCAGGTTGACATGGTCAATGGTGGAAGCTATGTGGGAAAGAAGCCTGGTTGGTGCATTCTCCTGCAGACCGTGACCCAGCACAGTGACAGAACTCTCTCCAGGACTGTGTCCCAGTTGAAATTGTTGTATTTCGTGAAGCAAATACCAAAGTCCCAGTGTAGCAGCAAGAACCACAACAGAAAGTGGAAGAGGACCAAATGGCTTCACAGTCCACACGGGGTGACACTTAGCCCCCAGTGGCCACAGTTTACCTACAAAGAGAGAATTCAGCACTGCTGCCTCAGGTTCATTGGAAAATAAGAAACCATGTCCTCCAGGTCACATAGATGCAGACCCAGCTTTGATGGGCTCACTATAAAGGAAGCTAAAGCTCCTGACAACAACATATATTTCAAGTGCCCAACCTCAGAGGCAGTTTCTCAAGAAGTATTTAGGCCAGCAGAGCTCCATGTTTGTGGAGTGTTTACCATGTCCCTTACTTATGGAAACTGCTCTATCACCTCCAAGGTTGGGAAATCCTGAGCGTATTCCATTCCAGATATGTATTCACGTATTTTCTAACTCTTCTCCTCTAATTGTGTCTTACTTGTGGCAAAGGTAATGTCAAGGCATTGTTGTGGATGAAAGTGGGAAGATTTTTGTGTAGCACATATTTGCATACACATTGGATTCATTTTCCAATTTTCCATTCAAAATACTGAATCCCTGACACGAAACTATACCCTACTAGACTCTGACTACTATTCCTAATATGATGGAGAAAAATAACTCAAACAGAATAGAAATACAAGCAGTTCAGAAGAGGCATGGTGTATAGTTGGACTTGCCGTTTGCATTATGTAGGTTAGGTGTTATAAATCTAGTTAATTTTTAATTGAAATAGTTCTCCATGTGTTTTTAAAGTTAATGAATATGTGAATTCCTGTATCCCTTTCTCTGTAGCCTATTCAGCACATGTATTTTTATATGCACATATAGAATCCTACCTGGTATCACATATACATTCTTGTGAGGTGGCTGACTTGGCAGATACAAATTATGAGAAGAGATCACTCCTGCTAAAAGCTGTTGGATCTTAAAATTCAACCTATGGGTGACCTTCCTAGTTGAACAACATTATTCATAAATCCATGTTCATTAAAATTAATATTTCGGGATCTATGGATGATACATATTTCACCATGAATTTCGATTGGCATATATATTGCCATTTTATAATGTCTGTGTGTGTTTTGTATATATATATATATATATATATATATACTCTCCAGATTTTTCACAATATGAAATATATGTGTCTTATTAATCACTCCCTAAATACATTCATATTCATGTATGTGGATTTGTAATCAACTTTGCACAAGATTATTCTCAGAAATATTCATCCACCTGAAATACTTATTTGTTTCCTAGTACTGAAAACAAACTTCAGTGAAAGGTGCATACAAATCCTAATATTTCTACAGTAACTTACCAAGTTTAACATCAATGCAAGTAGATTCCTATGGGACATGATGTGTATTTTGACGTTCATTTTTATTTAAAACTGGTACAGTACTATTTCTTCAGTTTATGCACATCCATGGATAAATTTTTCACCCAAAATTTCAAAATTAAAGACATTTGTTTCACTTTCAATCACTTCCTGCTTCCAAACACATGTAGTCCTCCAGGTTTTTCGACTGGTCGTTTCATGAGACTTCTTAACAAACACATTATTTTCGATTTCCATAATCACTTTTGAAGGAAAACTCACACACCCTCTTCATGATAAACCGTAACCCTAATATTACCATTAGACTTATAATTGGTTGTAATGAATGTATGTATACCAATATCAATATAAGATTTCCTGTATATTTTCAGATATCAATTTATTCTAATTCCAATTTCTAAAGTTGGATCCAGTTATATTATTTATTCACAGTACGATCTATTCATGCATCATCTCTATATTCATTGACACAGGGTACACCTATTTGTATACCCAATACTAATTTATGGGTTTTAAAAATATTGCTTCCCATAATGGTGGAAGAAATACTCATGTCACCTGATCTACATATACATTTTATCACAGTAATATTCTGGACAAAAATGCAAAGGTCACACTTATGATTGTACCAAACCCTAAATTGAAAGTGAGTATATATATTACTAAAAACATCCTTGTCCAGGATGCCTAATTCTCCCAAGTGTCAATATTGTTGGGGACTATATATTTGTTTCTTCCTATGATTATATATTCAACCTCAACCCTGTTGAAAATGTCTAATCCTATCACGCATTTTATAATTTGTCTGATTTCCTAATGTCTCTATTGAGACCTGCTTTCCTACATATTTTCCCCAGTTCATCATTGTGACTGACTCTTCACATATGCTGACATTTACATTCACTCTCTAAACGAAACCCTATTGCTAAAAAACTATTGGTCCAACTCGAAGACTCACTCTTCTTCCTAAACCTACTATCTTCCACATCCTACCGACTATCCATTTTTGACTGGATGTTCTCTTCGACATTCAGGCATCTGAGGTGCAAGGTTTTATTCCATTGTGTATAGATTTATCTGAGACTAAAATGCAGAATGTAATTCAAAGCTAAATATCCCAAAGAAGGGCCCAATGCCCTTTCTGGCTTCAAATCGTAACTAGATTTATGTTTTCATACTTATATTTCAAATATATATTCTTATAAATTTTGCAGGTTCCCAATACCATTATTCATCCAGCAGAATGATTCCTAACACAAGTCAAATATGTTATTGACCCTAACCATACACTGTTCCCTCATTCTAAATTTACAGAGAGGAGGGACAGAGTTGGTCTTACAATACAGGAAAGTAGGGGATCTTCCACCTGCTGAGAACCTCAAAGTTCCATGCAGAAAGGTTGACTGAAGAAGATGTAGGCAGCTATGAAGAACCTGAGGGAACAAAAGTCATGTTCAATGGCAAACAACCTGTTCAGGATGAAGGGTTCTGTCTGAATCAGCCTCTCACATCTTAATTTAGAGAAGATGAACCAAACCAGGCCTGTGTGGGTAGCTGTTTCTGGGTGCCTATGGTTGTATACCATTCTAAATTGTGAAAGTGTCACAGAAAGTAGGGGCAGCCTCCTTCTCATGTGACACTTGGAAGCCACTGGTAGGACAAAGTGGTTGCCAAGGCAGTGACCTCATTCAGTTCCTAAAGGAAGTGACCTCACCTCACTTCCTTGGTGATGGAAATCTCTGAACTTGGGATTCATGAAGCCAGGCACCCAGAGCCAGTCCCAGTCCCAGTCCCAGTGGTCTCACTTGTTTGGATTTACCAAGGACAGTGTCAGTCTTTCTTGGTACCTACTAATGTGAGGATGGCCAAATGCCAGGAAAGCTCTAAAGAGGGGTCATTCCTGAGAAAGCAGGTAGTTGCTCACCTCTGGGTCCTGACACCTGCACAGAGTTGGCCAAGGAGACCAGATCTGAGACAGATCAGGCCATTCCGTGGGAATATAGTATGGCTCACCAGTCAGAGGACAGTCCGGATAGTCACAGAACTTCTTGGGGGAAGGAGGTGCCTTTGTGCGTGTGGGGGTGGGTTTCTGGTTTTGTCTCATGTTCAGAGAATAGGTAGGCAAGGCGCTTTTTTTGCTGTGGAATGAACTGTTTCTAGTAAGTCATTTGACAAGGCGAGTGTTTCTATGTCTGTCTATCACACTGTGTCCGTGGTTGCAGATATTAGAAAAGAAAATGCATCAATGGATGTGTCCTGTCTAGTAGAATGCTTCCCAGCATTCATCCTGTCCAATTTATGAATGGATTTCAGATTGCCTTTTCGATGGGTAACACCTGCAATCTTCCTAAGTTTCAGTTTTCTTCTGGACTTCTGCCCCTCTCCAGAATAGGCTCATGGTTTTATGTCTAAGGTATGTACCACTTCCAAGCTGTGTGCCATGACCATGTACTGGATAGCTCAAAGGAATGGCGAGCATCTCTGAAAAATCAGATATTAGTGTGACCATTAAATCTCAGTGGAGAAACCCTGCTTTGGGCCTTTTGCTTACCTATTGTTCTGTTGCCCTGAATGTCAGGAAGTTCTTTGCCTCAGGCCACCCCTTTGTGAAGCCTGAAGAAAACAGTTTTCAAATGGAAATGAATGGGCAACACCTGTGGCTCTTTGCTTAATTGCTTTGGAAAGGGATGTGTCTGAATCAGCCTCTTGGCCCTGTGTTAGGCTGTAGCTTAGATTCTCAGCACCTGATGGATCTAAAGAAAGATCCCATGGGTGCATTAAAAACCAAAATGGCCAAAAGAGCAGTCATTGTTTATGAAGACTCTCGCCTTCCTCTCTAAGGTTCCTGACATCCATCAAGTGAGAATAGGGATCCTTTGTTTCAAAAGAGTTCTTCAAAGCCCTGCAGAGGCTATCCCATAGGTGCTTGGGTTTTCTCATGACCCCAATTTACATGAAGAATCTAAACCCTACAGTCAGTAGGCCTCAAATTGGAGAAGCCAAGCTGTATTAACGGCAGGCCGATTTGATCACTCCTGTTTCACAGTCAGGATTTCCAGGCCACACTGACTTTAGGCAAATGAGGGGCAAGGGAGGTTATTTTGGACACTGTCCTGTCCTGTGCCCCTCATGGAAACCTCCATCCAGAGGTTATGATGAGTGTCTATATGGAAGAAGAAAAGGGTTATGTGGGAGCGTTTTGTTTGGAATTGTGGTAATTTGTGTGGCACTTAGAAGAAAAGACTGGGTCCACCTGGGCTTGAACTCTGTTGTGATTCCTCTTAGAGAATGAATTCTGGAACTGACCTCAGAGAAGTATTTTCATGAATTGTGTTTGGTTTTTACTAGGCCATGCATGATAGTCGCCCTTGGAACCTGAGATCTAGGTGCAGGGTGGCTTTCCCCAGAGCACTGGGAATCTCAGCCAGGATATCACATGATTTTATTCTGAAAGACTTTGCAGCCACAGTTGAGAGTCAAAACACACATGGACCTCACATGGTAGACCTCAATGGGCCTGGCTTCATGTGACCTTTTGGCCACACTTTGGGAAGTCTTGCCTGTGAGTGTTCTCTAGAGCTTTCATTGAAATGAGCTTCCTCAACATTTAATGGTTCCTGAATAAATTGAAACCCAAAGAGCCTCCAACTTCATCCTCGACAAATGGCTTGATAAATACCATGAAATTTTTGAAATTCCCATGACCAGGTGGCACTGGAGAACTTTTGGATATCCTGTTGCTGACCATAAGTGTACCAGACAGTGCCTTGACTGACTTTGTTTCATGAAAATTGTGTAGAACAGTGATGCCAGTAAGTTGGAGCCTGCTCATTAGTGGGCCTAGAGCAGTGGTGTGAAGGTGTGTGATAAAACATGTGTGGTGGGGCCATGTTGATCTGCCATTGGCTTCCAAATGCCTTGTGACTGACAGGGTACAGCAAGCAGACCCTTATATGTAAAGGCATCTTGTTATATGGATAGGTTTATGGGCAATGTTCAGAATCAGGTTGGCTACCTGGTACCACACGTACATTCTTGTGAGGTGGCTGACTTGGCAGATACAAATTGAGAGAAAAGATCACTCCTACTAAACCCCATTGAAACTGAATATTCAACATATGGGTGAGCTTTCTAGTTGAACAACATTATACATAAATCCATGTTCAGTAAAATGAATATTTTTAGATCTGTGGATAATATATATTATATGATGAATTTTGATTGACATATATATTGCTACTTTTTTGTCTGTGTGTGTTTTGTGTTTGTGTATATATATATATATATATATATATATATATATATATATATATACACACACTCTCCAGATATTTCAAAAAATGAAATATATGTGTCTCATATACACTCCCTAAATTCATTCATGTTCATGTATCTGGATTTATAATCAACTATTCACAAGATTATTCTCAGAAATATTCATGCACCTGAAATTTGCCTAATGCTCTCAAATATCAATCCTATTGGTGTCTACATATTTGTTTTTTCCTAAGATTATATATTCAAACTCAATCCTTTTCAAAATATCTAGTCCTGTCACTCACTTTGTAATTTCCCTGATTTCATAATGTCTCTATTGATATCTGCTTTCCTACATATTTTCCCCAGTTCATCATTGTGACTGACTCTTCAACTGTGCTCACATTTACATTCACTCTCTAACTGAAACCGTATTGCTAAAGAACTTTTGTTCTAAATTCTATACTCACTCTTCTTCCTAAACCTACTGACTATCTTCCTAATCCTACCAACTATACCTTTTTCACTGGATGTTCTCTTCTACATTCAATCATCCAAGTAAATGTCGGGCAAGCTTCGGAGAAGGAGACAACCAACAGAGTACTCATGATACAGCAAAAGGTTTATTGGGTTTCCAGCATGCTGGGGCTCAGAGCTCAGTTTAATAGAGCAGATAGCCCTGAGAATAGCTTAAGTAGAGTTTGTATACTTTCCCTGGAGAAGGCAGGGAGGGAAGTTTATTGATGGGTCACGATGAGTGGGCAGTTTGCATGCAACTGGGTGAGGGAGTACATTCTGTAGTTTGGCAGTTGGGGACAGCACATTTTGGGAACAAGTTTTGCAAGCATTTCTCAAGATTTCAACAGTTTTTTGTTAAGCATAGGGAAATACAGGAAGTGACAAGTACTTATTTTATTAACCTTTCATTCCTCACTTCTTTTTCTGGCTACTTTTAATCATAAAAATTATCATTGGGGGGTTTCACATTCTATGTCTCCTAGTGGGGTATTACCATAAGTTTAACTCGTCCAATTTGAGCCTGGAGAAAAGAAATTACACGGTTGAGAAAACAGGGTTTTATAGTTAGCAATAATATGAGGATTATTATTGGACCAGCCAGGGTTGATAAAAACGTAGTTAACCAGGGGCACTGTGTGAACCAAGACTCAAACAACCCTTGTTGGGTCTCTCTCTCTCTCTTGTTGATGCTCTTTAATGTGTCTTTTTAATTTACTCATAGATTTTATTACAACTCCAGTATGTTCGGCATAAAAACAGCATTCTTCCCTCAATGCAGCACAAAGGCCCCCTTCTTTAATGAAGAGGAGGTCCAAACCTCAACTGTTCTGTAAAACAACTTCAGAGAGAGAGGTTAAAGTTTCATGCAAAGCTCTGATGGTGGTTTCTAATATCTTAGTTTTGGTCTATTGCTGCTTCTAATTGGGTCATTTATTGTGTCACATGGACAAGGGCAGTGGTTCCTGGGCCCACCCGTGCAGCAAATCCTATTCCTAATATGATGGCTAAAGTGAGGGATATATGCTCCCAGTGGAACCTGGTTGTATGTCCCCCTATTTGATCTTCAAATGAACCTGCTTCATAATAGAGCACTCTGGGAAACATCTGCACCATTACACGATTAATCACATCTGTTGACCATTTCATGAAAACATAAACAAGGTTTAAGTATATAGAATTATTCTGTTGTAAGGACGGACAAGGCAAGGCACCTAAGATAGCACTAAAGACAGGGAAACAGTCCTATTTGGTTGCAACCGGATTCAGAGGGCATTGCTTCTGTTGTAATCAATTAATCCCCTGAAACTCAAGTTTAGGTAGTTTCAGAATTTTGTACCCAACATTTAAGGGAAGGTGCTCAGAAGCTCACAGTCTGCAGAAGTTCAAAAACGCAGTATTTGTTCCTGTTTTTCCCCTGTTCTGGGCAAGTTAACTTTTAAAGGACACCTGGGAGGGGGAGAGCTTTTTCTTCCCTTTCTTATTTTGGAGACCAGTTGGTAACTTCTTTATCTTAGAAATGTAGCCATCTCTGTGAATCCCCAGCTCAAGGACAGAGGCCTTGTTCACATATTTTGTGAAAAACTAGTAAAAGGGTGTCTACCTGAGAAGTGCTGATTTTTTTAGCCACTGGCCAAGTAGAACAGGGCAACACGAAAAGAGGAAGTTTATCTACATTGAACTCTTTTATAGGGACTCTTTTGCTGAAAGTCCTAAAGTCAGCCATGGTGAAGACTTCTGGAGAAGGTCAGTTAAGACTTTTCTGTGGGCCTAGTGCAGAGGGGGAAGACGGGGAAGGTGGGCTGTGATCAGCTCCGTGGATCTGAAAATGAGGAAGGAGAGATGTAAAAGAATAATGGGAAACGGGTTTGAGATTTTCCTAGCAACAAAAACTGGAGCAGTAGAACAGGTAGAGCAGAGAGGATGATGGGAGTGAGTATCTCAAAACGCATATGAGGGACTTTAATTATTAGTAAACTGTTTTCAGTGATGACAAACCAACTTTAAAGGCCATTTTTATTACATCTTAGATAGGGGACTGAGGGCTCTCCTCAGCTGGTTTGAGCTTTGGTTTAGCTGGTAAGAAGACCTGGCGGGATCCGGTGCGGGCACTGACAGGACAAGAGAGGAGTGAGTGGGTGGAGGGGTACTTCAGTAACTGCTGCCTCAGCAAGGAGGCAATGGTCTGAGAACCGGCAGAGGTTTGGGTTTTTGATCTAGTAATTGGAGGGGAGAAATCAGGTTGCTGAGGTGGGAGTGACAGCAGAGTGTCTGGAGCAGAAGGCTGAGGGTGAGGATCTATTGGAGAAGCATAGCTCAGGATGTGAGTGAAGGAGGGAAAAGGTCACGCAGAATTTGAGGATCTAGAGACCCCTCTGGGGGCCATCGGTTCTTCTTATCTAATTGGTAATATGGCCAATGATGTGTACTGAATTTGATGAGGAGTTTGGGTTCCATCAGGCAGCCCCTGTTTGCTCACATCCCCATGACTTACAGAAGAAGTCGGCTTTCCCCCCACACAGCCGTGACTGTGGCTTTGAGAGTCTGCCCGGCAAACATAGTAATCTAGGGTAGCCAACCTGCATCTGGCTTGCATGTCCCTTCATCCATAATGTTTGTTTCCATTATCTATGCTACAGAAGTAATTTAATGGAATTTTAGTGGTATCCTCTTCATCAGGGATATCCCAATAGGTAAGACCTATAGCCAGCTGACAAATGTCTGGGAGGAATGATGGCCACCAGGTCCCTCAGGGGGCTGTATGCGAGATAGATTATACTTCTTTTCCAGTAGGATTTGTGATCAGCCATCACTGCTGAATGGGCTGATGTGGCTTAGGACTACTTGTGGCCAAGGAGAGAGTCCACAGACTTATCCACATGGCGAATACGCAATTTGAAGGTTTTACCAGTCTTTTCCAGTTTCCAGCCAGAGTCTGGACAGGGCGCAGGCTTGAGATGAGAGGCATGGATCCAGAAATTGATTCCGTCTACCTTTACCACTGGAGGTGTTATAAGTAGCACCGGCTATGGTCCTTTCCAGCGGGGTTTCAAGCATGATACCTGATGTCGTCTTACGTAGATGAAGTCTCTTACTTGATATCGATGTGGAGTCCCTTTGTCCCCAGTTTGGTAGGCAGTGGCCAGCTGTTTACACAGGTATCACTGAGTTCTTTTTAGAGCTTTAAGTCTGTCAAGCAAGGGGGTGTGGATGGAATGGTTAGGTCTTTGAGTCGGGCTTAGGTCCCTTACTGCAGGAGGGCAACAATAGAGAATTTCACAGGGGCTAAGGTTACTCAAATAAACAGAGGGAGTATTTCTTGCATGAAACATTGCATAAGGCAGGAGCATAGTCCAATCTTTTATGCTGTTCTCTAAGTTTAATTTTCTTAAGGTCTCTTTAATGGTTCAATTTATTCTATCTGCCTGTCCTGAACTCGGGTATCTATAAGCACAATATAACTTCCAATTAATTCCCTGGTTCCTGGCTAACCCCTGACTTACCTGGGCCATGAACACCGGTCCATTATCAGACCCTATTACCGGCTTAGCTTCCTCCAATGGTAAAGAGGCTGAGTCAGCAGCAGGGAAATCCATTTGAGGGTGTTGTGGGTTAGGGGACAAGGGCAGGGGATTAGTAAGGGAAGAAGAGTCCAGTAGAGTCAAATCTGTGACTCGGGGAGAACAGGGGGTGGAGGAGGAGGAGGTTGAGAGGTTTTGAGAGATCATGGGGGAAGGAGTAGGAGCAGAGGCAGGGGCAAGGAAAGGCTTCACCCATGGAGGAGGAGATTTGCAGATGTTCTGCCAAGTTAAGATATATGGCTGTTGATCCAGATGGCTATGTGTCCCCGGCTGAGATAATATCTCTGAATTTTTAAATTAGTGCGAAGTAGAAAGATCCTTCTAGGGGCCATCCGAATTCAAAGGTGGGCCATTCTGAGGCACAGAGATTCTGCCAGGTCCAGCATTTTACTAAAACAAGAAAGATTCTGAGCTCTTAAGCGGACTTTGTTCCAGTTATCAAGGGTCAGGGACAGAGGCATTGAACTGCTCTGTCCCATAATGAAAGGTACACAAACAGCAAAAGCAAGGACACATGACACAGATAAGACAAGACCATAAACACAGGCAATGGACGTCAAACACTGAAACCAGGAATGAGTAGCCGGCAAAACCCGATGGGATGACAATACCGAATCTGAAACAAAATATCACTGAGTTGAGGAGACTATTGTTCCTTAATTTCCCGAGTTTTCTGCGGCGTCCCCCAGGGAGGTGCCCTGTGTCTCCGTGACACGTCTCTCAGCCACCTTCGGAGGGAGCTCAGGCTCTTCATCGCCAGAGATTTTGCCAAGCCCTAACATGAAACCTGAAACCAGAAAGAGGCGCCTTACTTGCTCCCAGAGGAGCCCATTGGGGTCTCTCGTCTGCCACTGCCAGAACTCGGTGGAACCTCAATATGTAAAGGTCGGGCGAGTGTCGAAGGAAGAGACCACCAAGAGTCTGTCTCATGCAACAGCAATGGGTTTATTTGGGGTTCAGCATGCTGTGGCTCATAACTCACTTAAATAGAGCAGAGAGCCCTGAGAACACCTTAAGCACAGCTTATATACTTTCCTTGGAGAGGGAAGAGAGGGAAGTTTACTAATGGGTGAGGGCATGTGGGCGGTTTGCATGACACTGAGTGAGGGAGTACATTCTGCAGTTTGGCAGTTGGGAACAGAACATTCTGGAAACAAGATTAGCAAACATTTCTCAAGATTTCAACAGTGTTTTGTTAAGCAAACAGAAAAACAGGAAGTGACAAGTACCTATTTTATTAACCTTTCACTACGGACTATCCCTTTTCGACTAGATGTTCCTTCTACATTAATTCATCCAAGGTACAAGGTCCTATGGCATTGTATATCGATTTAATTGAGACACCTCTGCAGAACGTAATTCAAAGCTGCATATCCCAATCAAGAGCCCAATGCCCTTCTGGACTTCAAATCATACTTAGATTTCTGTTTTCATACATATATTTCACCTATATATTCTTATACACATAGCAAGTTCCCAATACCATTATTCATCCAGCAGAATGATTTCTAACCCAAACCGAACATGTTATTAACCATAACCATACACTGTTCCCTCAATCTAACTTTACAGAAGAGCAGGGAAAGAGTTGATCTTACAATACTGAAATGTAGGGAATCTTCCACCTCCTGAGAACCTCAAAGGTACATGCAGAAATGATCCCTGGAGAAGAGGTAGGCAGCTATGAAGGACCTGAGAGACCAAAAGTCATCTTCCATGGCAAACAACCTGGTCAGGATAAAAGGTTGTGTATGAATCAGCTTCTCTTCTTAACCTAGAGAAGTTGGACCAAACTAGGCCTGTGTGGAGATCTATTCCTGGGTGCCTATTGTTGATATACCATTCTAACTTGTGAAAGTGTCACAGAAAGTAGGGGCAGCCTCCGTGTCATGGGACCCTTGAAAGCAACAGTTAGGACAGAGTGGTTGCCAAGACAGTGACCTCATTCAATTTCTGAAGGAAGGGACCTCACTTAACTTCCTTGGTGATGGAACTCTCTGAATTTGGGATCCAGGAAGCCAGGCACCCAGAGCCAGTCCCTGTCCCAGTCCCAGTGGTCTCACTTGTTTGGATTCAGCAAGGACAGAGTCAGTCTTTGTTGGTACCTACAGATGTGAGGAAGGCCAAATGAGAGGAAATCTCTGAAGTGGGGCTTTTCCTGAGAAAGCAGGTAGTGGCTCACCGCTGGCTACTGAGGACTTCACAGAGTTGGCCAAGGAGACCAGATCTGAGACAGGACAGGCCAATTTGGGGGAACATATTTTGGCCCACAAGTCAGAGGACACTCTGGATAGTCACAGACCTACTTGGGGGAAGGAGGTGCCTTTGTGGGTGTTGTTGTGGGTTTGTGGTTTTGTCTTATTTTCCTAGAATAGGTATTAAAGTCGGTTTGTTTGGATTGAAGTTTAGTGTTTCTAGTAAGTCTTTTGACATGGCGAGTGTTTCTATGTCTCAGTATTTCACTGTGTCCGTGGTTGTATGCATTAGAAAAGAGAATGCATCAATGGATGTGTCCTGTCTAGTAGAAAGCTTCTCAGCATTCAAATTGCCCCATTTATGAATGGACTGTAGCTTGCCCTATTGATGCGCAATACCTGCTATATTCCTAAGTTCCTGTTTTCTTTCTGAATTCTGGCCACTCTACAGAATAGGACCATGGTTTTTTGTTCACGATATGTACCACCTTCAAGCTCTGTGACTGGCCATGTACTGGATAGCTGAAAGAAATGGCAAGCATCTCAGAAAACTCAAGTATCAGTGTGACCAGGAAATTCTCAGTGGAGCAACCCTGCTTTGGACCATTTGCTTACCTATTGTTCTGTTTTCCTGAATTTCAGGAAGGTCTTTGACTCAGGCCACCCTTTTGTGAAGGCTGAAGAAAACAGTTTTCAAATGGAAATTATTGGGCATACATGTGGCTCTTTCC
Source organism: Callospermophilus lateralis (assembly GCF_048772815.1). Taxonomy (NCBI): domain Eukaryota; kingdom Metazoa; phylum Chordata; class Mammalia; order Rodentia; family Sciuridae; genus Callospermophilus; species Callospermophilus lateralis. The sequence continues at coordinate 429,254 of NW_027511113.1, forward strand.
TTAACTGCTTTGAAAAGGGATGTGTCTGAATCAGCCCCTTGGCTCTGTATGAGGCAGTGGCTTAGATTCTCAGCACCTGAGGGATCTAAAGAAATTTCCCATGCGTGCATTCAAAACCAAAATGGCCAAAAGAGCAGTCATTGGCATGAAGTCTCTCGCCTTCCTCTGTAAGGTTCCTGACCTCCATCAAGTGAGAATAGGTATCCTTTGGGTCAAACGAGTTCTTCAAAACCTGCAGAGGCTAGCCCATAGGTGCTTGGGTTTTCTCATGACTCCAATTCACATAAAGAATCAATATCTGACAGTCAGTAGGCCTCAAATTGGACAAGCAGAACAGTATTAACACCAGGCCTATTTGATCACTCCTGGTTAACAGGAAGCGTGTCCAGGGCACCCTGACTTTAGGCAAATGAGGGGCAAGGTATATTATTGTGGATACTGTCTTGGTCTGCGCCCCTCATGGAAACCTCCAGCCAGAGGTTATGATGAGTGTCTATATGGAAGGAGATGAGGGCCATATGGGAGTGTTTTGGTTTTAATTGTGGTCAATTGTGTGGTAGTTGGAAGAGATGACTGTGTCCACCGGAGCTTGAACTCTGGTGTGATTACCCTTAGAGACTGAGTTCTGGAACTGACCTCAGAGAAGTATTGCAAAAAATAGTGTTGGGATTTTAGGAGGTCACGCATGAGAATTACCCTTGTAATCTGAGATCTAGGCCCAGGATGGCTTTCCACAGTGCTCGGGGATTCTGAGCCAGGATATCACATGATTTAACTCTTAAAGACTTGGGACCCTTAGTTGAGAATACAAACACACATGGATCTCACTTTGTATACCTCAATGGGCCTGGATTCATGTGACCTTTTGGCCACTCTTTGGGAAGCCTTCCCCGTGAGTGATCTCCAGAGCTTTCATTGAAATGAGCTTCCTCACCATTTAATGGTTCCTGAATTAATTGAAACCCACAGTGCCTCCAACTTCATCCTTGAAAAATGGCTAGATAAATACCATGAAATTTTTGAAATTTCCATGACCAGGTGGCACTGGATAAACTTTGAATGTCCTGTTGCTGATCATGATGGTTCCAAACTGTGCCTTGATTGACTGGGTTTCGTGAAAATGTTGTAGAACAGAGATGCCAGTAAGTTGGAGCCTGCTGAGTAGTGGGCATAGAGCAGTGGACTGTAGGTGTGTAAATAAATATTTTTGGTAGGATCACCTGGATCTTCCATTGGCTTCCAAAAGACTTGCGACTGACATGGTGCAGGCAGCCGACCCTTATATGTAAAGGCATCTTTTTATATGGAGAGGTTTCAGGGCAATGTTCAGAATCAGGTTGCTATAGTCAAGTGGGAAAGCTATGTGGGATTAAAGCCTGGTTCGTACATTCTCTTGTCGACCATGACAAACCACACGTGACAGAACTCCCTCTATCATTGTGTCCCAGTTGAACTCCTTGTATTTCATGAATCTAATACGAAACTCCCAGTTCAGGAGTAAGAAACACCCTGAAAATTGGAGCATGACCAAATGGCTTCACAGACCACACGGGAAGACACTTAGCTCCCAGTGGCCACAGTTTACCTACAAAGAGAGAATTCAGAACTGCTGCCTCATTTTCATTAGAAAATAAGGAACCATGTCCTCCAGGTCACATAGATGCAGACCCAGATTTCATGGTGTCACTACAAACGAAACTAAATTTCCTGACAATTACAAATATTTCATGTGCCCAACCACAGAGGAAGTTTCTCAAGAAGTCTTTAGGCCAGCAGAGCTCCATGTTTGTGAAGTGTTTACCCTCTCCCTTACTTTTGGAAACTGTTCTTCTACTTCCAGTGTTGTGAACTTCTGAGCATTTTACATTTCTCATATGTATTCACAGATTTTCTAACTCCTCTCCTCTAATTGTGTCTTACTTGGAGTGATGGTTATGTCAAGCCATTGTTCTGGAAGAGAGTGGGAAGTTGTTCCTGTAGTACATGTTTGCATACACATTAGATTAATTTTTCTATTTTCCATTTGAAATACTGAATCCCTGACACCAACCCATACCCTACTAGAATCTGACTACTAATCCTAATATGATGGAGAAAAAGAAACCTAACTGAATAGAAATACAGTCCTTTCATAGGAAGCATGGTGTATACTTGTATTTGCCTTCTGCTTTATCAAGAGTATGTGTTTTAAATCTAGTCAACTTTTTATTATAATATTTCTTCATGAGTTTTTAAAGTTATCACATATGTAAATTCCTGTCTCCCTTTCTCTGTATCCTATTCAGCACATGTATTTTTTATGCACATATACTATCCTACCTGGTATCCCACGTACATTCTTGTGAGCTCACTGACATTGGAATATAAAAATTGTGAAAAGAGATGACTCCCCCTAAATACTGATTGAACTGAAAATTCAACCTATGGGTGAGCTTCCTAGTAAAAAACATTATACATAAATCCATGTTAAGTAAAATGAATATTTTTGGATATGTGGATGAATTATATTTTATGATGAATTTCAATTGGCATATATATTTCTACATATTAATTTGTGTGTGTGTGTTTGTGTGTGTATTTGTGTGTATATATATATATATATATATATATTCTCCAGAATTTCCAAAATATGAAATATATGTATCTTATTATACACTCCCTAAATTCATTCGTATTCATGTATTTGGGTGTATAATCAACTTTACACAAGATTATTCTAAGAAATACTCAACCACCTGAAATACATATTGGTTTCCTACTACTGAAAACTAAGTTCAGTGAATGGTGCTTACAAATCCTAATATTTCTACTGTAACTGACCCAGTTTAACATCAATGCAAATAGATTTCTATGGGACATGATGTGTATTTTGAAGTTCATTTTTATTAAACACTGGTACATTAAAATTTCTTCAGTTTATGTACAACATAGGATATATTTTTTTCATTCACAACTTCACAAATTTATAGGCATTTGGTTCACTTTCAATTACTTACTATTTCAGAACACATGTATTCCTCCATATTTCTCTACTGGTCTTTTCACTTGACTTCATTCTAAACACATTATTTTCGATTCCATTATCATTGTTCAAGCAAAACTCACTCTTCATGATAAACTGTAACCCTAATATTACCATTAGATATATAACAGGTTGGAATGAATTTATGTATATCAATATAAGATTTCATATATTTTTTTCAGATGCAAATTCAATCCATTATTTAAAGTTGGAACCAGTTATATACTTTATTCACAATATGGTCTATTCATGCATCATCTGAATAATCATCAACACAGGGTACACCTTTTCGTATCCCCAGTACTAATTTATAAGTTTTCAGGATATTGCTCCCCATAATGGTGGAAGAAAGACTCATGTCACCTGATCTACATATACATTTATCACAGTAGTATTCTGGACACAAAATGCAAAGGTCACACTTATGATTGTACCAAAGCCTAAATGGAAAGTGAGCATGGATTATTAAAAACATCTGTCCAGGTTGAGTAATGCTCTCAAATGTCAATCCTCTTTGTTACTACATATTTGTTTTTTCCTAAGATTATATATTCAACCTCAAGCCTTTTGAAAATATCTAATCCTATCACTCACTTTATACTATGCCTGATTTCTTAATGTCCCTATTGATATCTGCTTTTCTACATATTGTCCCCAGTTCATCATTGTGACTGTAACTTCAAATGTGCTGACATTTACATTCACTCTCTATCTGAAACCCTATTGCTAAAGAACTTTTGGTCCAACTCCTATACTCACTATTCTTCCTAAACCTACTGACTATCTTCCTAATCCTACAGACTATCCCTTTTTGACTGCATGTTCTCTTCTACATTCAAACATCCGAGGTACACGGTCCTATGCCATTGTATATCAATTTATCTGAGACCTCAGTGCAGAACATAATTCAAGCTAAGTATACCAATCGTGGTTTCAATTCCTATCTGGGCTTCAAATCTTTCCTAGATCTCTGTTCTCATACATATATTTCACGTCTATATTCTTATAAATATCACAGGTTCCCAATACCATTATTCATCCAGCATAATTATTCCTAACCCAAATCGAACATGCTATTAACCCTAACCATACACTGTTCCCTCAATCTCATTTACAGAAGAGCAGGAACAGAGTTGGTCTTACAATACAGGAAGGTAGGGGATCTTCCACCAGCTGACAACATCAAAAGTCCATGTAGAAATAATCCCTGGAGAAGATGTAGGCAGCTATGAGGGACCTGAGAGAGCAAAAGTCATCTTACATGGAAAACATTCTGGTCATGATGAAAGGAGGTGTCTGAATCAGCCTCTCTTTTCTTAATGTAGTGAAGATGGACCAAACCAGGCCTGTGTGGAGAGTTGATCCCGGGTGCCTATGGTTGATATACCATTCTAACTTGTGAAAATGTCAGAGCAAGTAGGTGCAGCCTCCATCTGATGGGACCCTCGGAAGGAACTGTTAGGAAAATGTGGTTGCCAGGGTAGTGACCTCATTCAGTTCCTGAAGGAAATGAACTCAACTTACTTCCTTGGTGATGAAACTCTCTGAACATGGGATCCAGGAAGCCAGGCACCCAAAGCCAGTCCCAGTGCAAGTCCCAGTGGTCAAACTTGTTTGGATTTACCAAGGACAGAGTCAGTCTTTCTTGGTACATACTGATGTGAGGTTGGCCAAATGCCAGGAAGATCTGAAGAGGGGCCTTTCCTGAGAAAGCAGGTAGTGGCTCATCGCTGGCTTCTGACAGCATCACAGAGTTGGCCACGGAGACCAGATCAGAGACAGGACACCCCAATATGGGGGAATATATCATGGCCCACCAGTCAGAGGACACTCTGGATAGTCAGAGACCTACTGGCGGAAGGAGGTGCCTTTGTGGGTGTGGTTGTGGGTTTGTTGTTTTGTCTCCTGTTCTCAGAATAGGTAGGAAAGGTGGTTTGTTAGTTTTGGAGTGGACTGTTTCTAGTAAGTCATTTGACAAGGCGAGTGTTTCTGTGTCTATATATCCCATTGTGTCCGTGGTTGTAGACATTAGAAAAGAAAATGCATCAAGGGATTTGTCCAGTCTACTAGAAAGCTTCCCAGCATTCATCCTGTGCAATTTATGAATGAACTGCAGCTTGCCTTATAAATGGGCAACACTCGCCATCTTCCTAAGTTCCTGTTTTCTTCCTGAATTCTGGCCACTCTCTAGAATACGCTCATGGTTTTGTGTCCAAGATATGTACCACCCCAAGCACTGTGACATGGCAATGTACTGGATAGCTGAAGGGAATGGCGAGTATCTCAGAAAACTCAGATATCAGTGTGACCAAGAAAGTCTCAGTGGAGAAACCCTGCTTTGGGCCTTTTGCTTCCCTGTCTGTTGCCCTGAATGTCAGGAAGGTCTTTGCCTCCGGCAACCCCTTTGTGAAGACTGAAGAAAACAGTTTTCAAATGGAAATAAATGGGTATCACCTGTGGTTCTTTGCTTAATTGCTTTGGAAAGGGATGTTTCTGAATCTGCATCTTGGCCCTGTGTGAGCCTGTGGCTTAGATTCTCAGCACCTGATGGATCTAAAGAAAGATCCCATGTGTGCATCCAAAAGTAAAATGGCAAAAAGGGCAGTCATAGTGGATGAAGTCTCTTGCCTTCCTCCAGACAAAAGCTGAATAAAGATACTATAGAACTCAATAGCACAATCAATAACCTAGACGTAACCAACATATATAAAATATATCAACCATCATCAAGTGGATACACGTTCTTCTCAGCAGCACATTGATCCTACTCCAATATAGACCATATATTATGCAATAGGGAAACTCTTAGTAAATATAAAGGTATGGAGATAATACCATGCACCATATCTGATCATAATGGATTGAAACTTTAAATCAATGAAAAAAAAAGGAAGGAAAAATTCTACATCACATGGAAAATGCACAATATGTTACTGAATGATCAGTGGGTTACAGAAGACATAAAGGAGGAGATAAAAAAATTCTTAGAGACAAATGACAATAGAGACACAACATACCGGTTTGTATGGGACACAATGAAAGCCGTTTTAAGAGGGAAATTCATTTCTTGTAATTCTTTCCTCAAAAAAAGAAAAAAAACAACAACAAATAAATGAACTCACACTACACCTCAAAAACCTAGAAAAGGAAGAGCAAAACAACATCAAATGTAGTAGAAGACAAGAAATAATTGAAATTAGAGGAGAAATCAATGAAATTGAAACAAAAAATCTACATTGTAAAAATTGAAATAAATAAGAGTTGGTTCTTTGAAAAAATAAATATGTTCGACAGGCCCTTAGCCATGCTAACGAAGAGAAGAAGAGAGAGAACTCAAATTACTAACATATGGAATAAAGATGGAAATATCACAACACACACTACAGAAACACAGAAGATAATTAGAAAGTATTTTGAAACCCTATATTCCAATAAAATAGAAGATAAAGAAGATATCGATAAATTTCTTAAGTCATATGATCTGCCCAGATTGAGTCAGGAAGACACCCACAATTTAAATAGACCAATAACAAAGGAAGAAAAATAAGAAACCATCAAAAGACAACCAACCAAAAAGAGCCCTGGACCGGATAGGTATACAGTGGAGTTCTACAAAACCCTCAAAGAAGAATTAATACCAATACTTTTCAAGCAATTTCAAAAAATAGAAATAGAAGGAGTTCCTCCAAATTCATTCTATGAGGCCAACATCACCCTGATTCCAAAACCAGACAAAGACACTTCAAAGAAAGAAAACTACAGACCAATACCTCTAATAAACTTGGATGCAAAAATTCTCAATAAAATCATGGTGAATTGAATACAAAAGCATATCAAAATAATTGTGTTTCATGATCAAGTAGGATTCATCCCTGGGATGCAAGCCTGGATTAATTTATGGAAATCAATAAATGTAATCCACCACATCAATAGACTTAAAGACAAAAACCATATGATCATCTCGATAGATGTAGATAAAGCGTTTGACAAAGTACAGCATTCCTTTATGTTCAAAACACTATAAAAATTAGGGATAACAAGAACTTACCTCAACATGGTAAAAGCTATATATGCTAAACCTCAGGCTAGCATCATCCTAAATGGAGAAAAACTGAAGGCATTCCCTCTAAAATCTGGAACAAGACAGAGATGCCCTCTATCACCACTTCTATTCAGTTTAGTTCTTGAAATACTAGCCAGAGCAATTAGACAGACAAAAGAAATTAAAGGCATAAAAATAGAAAAAGAAGAACTTAAATATTCGCTATTTGAGGATGACATGATAATATATTTAACAAACCCTAAAGGGTATGCAAAGAAACTACTAGAGTTAATAAATGAATTCAGCAAAGTGCCAGTATATAAAATCAACAAGAAAAAATCAAAGGCATTCCTGTATATCAGCAACAAAACTTCTGAAATTGAAATGAGGAAAACGACTCCATTCACAATATCCTCATAGAAAATAAGATACTTGGGAATCAACCTAAAAAAAGAGGTGAAAGATTTATACAATGAAAGTTACATAACTCTAAAGAAAGAGATAGAAGAAGATGTTAGAAGATGGAAAAATGTACCCTGTTCATGTATAGGCAGAACTAACATCATCAAAATTGCGATATTACCCAAAGTTCTCTACAGGTTTAATGCAATGCCAATCAAAATCCCAATGGCATTTCTTGTAGAAATATATAAAGCAATCATGAATTTCATATGGAAAAACAATAGACACAGAATAGCAATAGCAATTCTAAGCAGGAAGTGTGAATCAGGATGTATAGCGATAACAGAGTTCAAACTGTACTACAAAGCAATAGTAACAAAAACAGCGTGATTGTATACAAACACATGGTACAGCATAGAGGACACAGAGACCTATCCACAAAATTACAACTACCTTACATTAGACAAAGGGGCTAAAAGCATGCATGGAGAAAGAATAGCATCTTCAACAAATGGTGCTGGGAAAATGGAAATCCATATGCAACAAAATGAAATTGAATCCCTTTCTCTCACCATGCACATAAGTTAACTCAAAATGGATCAAGGAGCTAGAAATCAAACCAGAGACTCTGCATCTAATAGAAGAAAAAGTTGGCCCTAATCTCAATTATGTGAGGGCAGGCCCCAAATTCCTTAATAAGACACCTATAGCACAAGAGTTAAAAACAAGAATCAACAAATGGGACAAATTCAAAATAAAAAGTTTTTTCTCAACAAGAGAAATAATATGTGAGGTGAATAGGGAGCCTACATCCTGAGAACAAATTTGTACCCCTCACACATCAGATAGAGCTCTAATCTCTAGAGTATACAAAGAACTCAAAAAGTTAAACAACAAAAACAACAACAACAACAACAAAAAATACCCACAAATAACCCAATCATCAAATGGGCCAAGGACCTGAACAGACACTTCTCAACAAGTACATGAAAAAATGCTCACCATCTCTAGCAGACCATCTCTAGCAGTTAGGGAAATTCAAGTCAAAACCACCCTAAGATACCATCTCACTCCAGTATGATTGGCAGCCATTATGAAATCAAACAACAATAAGTGTTGGCGAGGATGTGGGGAAAAGGGTACACTTGTACACTGCTGGTGGGACTGGAAAATGTTGAGGCCAATTTGGAAAGCAGTATGGAGATACCTGGGAAAGCAGGGAAAGGATCCACCCTTTGACCCAGCTATCTCACTTCTCGGACTATTCCCTGAGGATCTTAAAAGAGCGCACTATAGGGATACTGCCACATCACTGATCATAGCGGCACAATTCATAATAGCTAAACTGTGGAACCAAACTAGATGACCTTCAATAGGCGAATGGATAAAAAAGGGGCATCTATACACAATGGAGTATTATGCAGCATTAAAAAATGACAAAAATCATTGAATTTGAAGGCAAATGGATGGCATTAGAACATATAATGCTAAGCAAAGCTAGCCAATCGTTAAAAAACAAATGCCAAATGTTTTCTTTGATATAAAGAGAGCAAATAAGAACAGAACAGGGAAGAAGAGCATGAGGAAAATATTAACACTAAATGGAGATGAGTGGGGGGAGAGAAAGGGAGAGAGAATGGAAAGCATATGGAAATGGTAGGAGACACTAAATGTTACACAAAATTCCATATAAGAGGTTGTGAGGGGAAAGGGGGGGAAACAAGGGAGAGAATTGAACAATAGCAGATGAGGTATAGAGGGTAGATGGTTGGAGAGGGGAGGGGGATAATAGGGGATAGGAAAGGTAGCAGAATACAACAATCACTAATATGCCATTATGTAAAAACGTGAGTGTGTAACTGATGTGATTCTGCGATTTGTATTGGGGTAAAAATGGGAGTTCATAACCCAAATGAGTCAAATGTATGAAAGATGATATAGCATGAGCTTTTGAACAACCAAAAAAAAAGAAAAAAAAAGGAATTTAATTTCCAATATTTGAGACATTTTACAACTTTATTTTTTAATAAAATTGGCTTTTATTTGTTATCTTACTTGCTGTTATCTGCCTTTCAGTTTGAAAAAACGATGTGCTGTAGCCATTCATCCATGTAGTATGTAACAGAAAATTTTCAGTGTCTCCATATAACCAGATTGGCAAGGCATCAAGGTTTCCCTCACAAACAAGATAAAGGCTTTTGCATAGGAAATTTAATATTCTGCAATACAATTTTTTTTAACTTTCCAATTAAATTTCAATTTTTTTTAAAAAAGAAGAAACTAAACCCCACAGTAAGAAGGCCTCAAAGTGGAGAAGTGGAGCAGTATTAATGGCAGGCCTATTTAATCACTCCTGGTTCACAGGAAGGGTGTCCAGGCCACCCTGACTTTAGGCAAATGAGGGGCAAGAAAGCTTATTTGGGCCACTGTCTTGGGCTGTGCCCCTCATGAAAAACTCCAGCCAGAGGTTATGAGGAGTGTCTATGTGGAAGAAGATGAGGACAATGTGGGAGTGTTTTGGTTTTAATTGTGGTCATTTGTGTGGCAGATGGAAGAGATGACTGGGTCCAACTGGGCTTGAACACTGGTGTGATTCCCCTTAGAGAATGAGTTCTGGAACTGACCTCAGATAAGTATTGCCATGAATTGTGTTGCGATTTCAGGAGGCCACACATGAGAGTCACCCTTTGAAACTGAGATCTTGGCCCAGGGTGGCTTTCCCAAGAGTACTGAGAATCTCAGCTAGGATATCACATGATTTTATTCTGAAAGACTTGGCACCCATAGTTGAGAGTCAAAACACACATGGACCTCACATTGTAGACCTCAATGGGCCTGGCTTCATGTGACCTTTTGGCCACTCTTTGGGAAGCCTTGCCTGTGAGTGTTCTCCAGATCTTTCATTGAAATGAGCTTCCTCAACATTTAATGGTCCCTGAATGAATTGAAACCCACAGTGCCTCCACCTTCATCCTTGAAATTTGTCTAGATCAATACCATGAATGTTTAGAAATTTTCATGACCAGATGGCACTGGAGAACCTTTTGATGTACTTTTGCTGATCATGAGTATACCAGACAGTGCCTTGATTGACTGGGCTTCATGAAAATGTTTAGAACAGAGATGCCAGAAAGTTGGAGACTGCAGAGTAGTGGGCCTAGAGCAGTGGTGGGAAGGTGTGTGATAAAACATCTGTGGTGGGGCCATGTGGATCTGCCATTGACTTTCAATTGTCTTGAGACAGACATGGTGCAGCCATCAGACCATTGTATATAAAGGCATCTTGTTATATGGAGAAGTTTCAGAGTAATGTTTAGAATCAGGTTGCTATGATCAAGGGGGCAAGCTATGTGGGATAGAAGCCTGGTTGGTGCATTCTACTGTAGACCAGGGTACACGTACCACACGTGACAGAACTCCCTCCAGCACTGTGTCCCAGTTGAACTCCTTGTATTTCGTGATGCCAATACCAAACTACCAGTGCAGCAGCAAGAAACACCACGAAAAGTGGAAGATGACCAAATGGTTTCACAGTCCACACGGAGAGACACTTAGCCCCCAGTGGCAATAGTTTACCTACAAAGAGAGAATTCAGCATTGCTGCCTCATGTTGATTGGAAAATAAGATGCCATGTCCTCCAGGTCACATAGATGCAGACCCAGCTTAGATGGTCTCACTATAAAGGAAGCGAAAGCTCCTGAAAACAACATATATTTCAAGTGCCCAACCTCAAAGGCAGTTTCTCCAGAAGTGTTTAGGCCAGCAGATCTTCATGTCTGTGGAGTATTTCCCATGTCACTTACTTTTGGAAACTCCTCTACCACCTCCAAGGTTGTGCACTCCTGAGCATTTTCGTTGCAGATATATATTTACAGATTTTCTAACTCTTCTCCTCTAATTGTGACTTACTTGGGGCAATGGTAATGTCAAGTCATTCTTCTATATGAGAGAAGGAAGATTTTTTTGTAGCACATATTTGCATACACATTGGATTCATTTTTCAATTTTTCATTCGAAATACTGAATCCTTGACACTAGTCCATACCCTTATAGACTCTGACTACTAATACTAATATGATGAGAAAAATAACCAAAACAGAATAGAAATGCAAGCAGTTCAGAAGAGGAATGGTGTGTAGTTGTACTTGCCTTTTGCATGATATAAGGTAGGAGTTATAAATCTAGTCAATTATTTGTTGAAATAATTCTCCATGTGTTTTTAAAGTTAAGAAATATGTGAATTTCTGTCTCTCTTTCTCTTTAGCCTATTAAGCACATGTATTTTTATATGCACAAATAGAATCCTACCTGGTTTCACACGTACATTCTTGTGAGGTGGCTGACTTGGCAGATACAAATTGTGAGAAGAGATCACTTCTCCTAAAGGCTGTTGGAACTAAAAATTCAACCCATGGGTCACCTTCCTAGATGAACAACATTATACATAATCCATGTTCAGTATAATGAATATTTTTTGATATGCAGATGAGTTATTTTTCATGATGAATTTCAATTGGCATATATATTGCTACATTATAATGTGTGTGTGTTTGTGTCTATATATATATAGTCTCCAGATTTTCAAAATATGAAATATAAGTGTCTTACTATACACTGCCTAAATTCATTCATGTTCCTGTATGGGGATATATAATCAATTTTTCACAAGATTATTCTTAGAAATATACATCCACTGAAATACATATTTGTTTCCTAGTACTGAAAACTAACTTCAGGGAATGGTGCTAAGAAATCCTAATATTTCTACAGTGACTCACCCAGTTTAACATCAATGCAAGTAGACACCTATGGGACATGATGTGTATTTTGAAGTTCATTTTTATTCAACACTGGTACATTACTATTTCTGCAGTTTATGGGCAATATAGGATATATCATTTCATCCACAATTTTACAAATTTATAGGCATTTGGTTCAATTTCAATCACTTCCTACTTGAGAAGACATGTATTCCTCCATGTTTCTTGACTGTTCTTTTCATGAGATTCTTTCCAAACACATTATTTTCGATTTCCATAATCACTTTTGAAACAAAACTCACACACTCTTCATAATAAACCGTAACACTAATATTATCATTAGATGTATAACTGTTCGGAATGAATGTATGTATATCAATGTAAGATTTCTTGTATATTTTCAGATATCAATTCAATCCATTATTTAAATTTAGAACCAGTTATATTATTTATTCACAGTATGGTCTATTAAAGAATCATCTCTATATTCATAGACCCAGGGTATACCTATTTGTATCCCCAATACTAATTTATAAGCCTTTAAAATATTGCTTTCAAAAATGGTGGAAGAAATATTCTAGTCACCTGATATACATATGCATTTCATCACAGTAATATTCCTGACAAAAAATGCAAGTGTCACACTTATGATTGTACCAAAGCCTATATTGAAAGTGAACATGTATTACTAACAACATCCATGTCCTGATTCACTAATGATCTCGAATATCATTCCTATTGGTGACTACATATTTGGTTCTTCCTAAGATTGTATATTCAAACTCAACCCTGTTAAAAATGTCTTATCCTATCACTCTCTTTGTACTTTGCCTGATTTCCTAATATCTCTATTGATATCTGCTTTCCTACACATTTTCCCCAGTTCATCACTGTGGCTGACTCTTCACATATGCTGAAATTTACATTCACTCTCTAACCAAAACCCTATATCTAAAGTCTTTTGATCCAACTCCTTGGTTCCCTCAAATGGGTTCTTCAAATCCCTTCAGAGGGTAGCCAATAGGTGCTTGGGTTTTCTCATGACCCCAATTCTCATAAAGAATCTATACCCCACAGAGAGTAGGCCTCAAATTGGAGAAGTAGAGCACTATTAATGGCAGGCCTATTTGATCACCCCTCGTTCACAGGAAGGGTTTCCATGCCACCCTGACTTTAGGCAAATGAGTGGCAAGTGAGCTTATTTTGAACACTGTCTTGGGCTGCGCCCCTCATGGAAACCTCCAACCAGAGTTTATTATGACTGTCTGTATGGAAGAAGATGAGGGCCATGTTGGAGTGTTTTGGTTTAATTGTGGTCATTTGTGTTACGGTTGGAAAAGATTCCAGGGTCAACCTGGGCTTTAACTCTTGTGTGATTCCCTTTAGAGACTGAGTTCTGGAACAGATCTCAGCGATGTATTGGCATGAATTGTGTTTGGAATTTAGGAGGCCACACATGAGAGTTGCCCTTGGAGACTGAGATCTAGGCCCAGGTTGGCTTTCCAAAGAGCACTGGGATTCTCAGCCAGGATATCACATGACTTTATTCAGAAAGACTTAGCAGCCATAGTTGAGAGTCAAAACACACATGGACCTCAATTGTAAACCTCAATGGGCCTGGCTTCATGTGACCTTTTGGCCACTCCTTGGGAAGCCTTGCCTGTGAGAGTTGTCCCGAGCTTTCATTGAAATGAGCTTCCTCACTATTTCATGGTTCCTGAATGAATTGAAACCCACAGTGCCTCCAACTTCATCCTTGAAAATTGGCTAGATAAACACCATAAAATTTTTGATATTCCTATGAACAGGTGGCACTAGAAAATCTTTGGATGTCTGTTGCTGATCACGAGTATACCAGACAGTGCCCTGATTGACTGGGTTTCATGAAAATGTTGTAGAACAGAGATGCCAGAAAGTTGGAGCCTGCTGAGTAGTGGGCCTAGAGCAGTGGTTGGCAAGTGTATGATAAAACATCTGTCGTGGGGCCACATGGATCTTCCCTTGGCTTCCAAATAGATTGTGACTGACATGGTGCAGCCAGCAGACCCTTACAAATAAAGGGATCTTGTTATATGGAGAGGTTTCATGGCAATGTTCAGAATCAGGTTGCTATGGACATGGGTGCAAGCTTTTTGGGATAGAAGCCTGGTTGGTGCATTCTCCTGCAGACCCTCACTCACCACACATGAGAGTACTCCCTCTAGGACTGTGTCCCAGTTTATCTCCTTGTACTTCATGAAGCCAATACCAAACTCAGAGTACTGCAGTAAATAACACCACAAAAATTCGAGTATGACCAAATGGCTTCACAGACCACACGGTTAGACACTTAGACCCCAGTGGCCTCAGTTTACCTACAAAGATAGAATTCAGAACTGCTGCCTCATGTTCAATAGAAAATAAGGAACCATGTCATCCAGGTCACATAGATGCTGACCCAGATTTGATGGTCTCACTACAAAGGAAGCTAAAGCTCCTGACAACAACAAATATTTCAAGGGCCCAAACTCAGAGGCAGTTTCTCAAAAATTTATTAGGCCACCAGAGCTCCATGTTTGTGGAGTGTTTATCCTTTCTTTTACATTTGGAAATTCCTCTACCACCTCCAAGGTTGTGAACTCCATTCATTTTTTTTCCAGATATATATTCACAGATTTTCAAACTATTCTCCACTAATTGTGTCTTACTTGTGGTGAAGGACATATCAAGGCATTGTTGTGGAGGACAGTGGGAAGATTTTTGTCTAGCATATATTTGTATACACATTAGATTCATTTTCCTATTTTCTATTTGAAATACTGAATTCCTGACAGTAAGCCGTACCCTAGTAGACTCTGACTGTTCCCGGGTGCCTATGGTTGGTATACCATTCTAACTTGTGAATGTGACACAGGAAGTAGGGGCAGCCTCCATGTCATGGAGCCATTGGAAGCAAATGTTAGAACAAAGTGGTTGCCAAGGCAGTGACCTCATTCAGTTCCTGAAGGAAGTGACCTACCTCACTTCCTTGGTGATGGAACCCTCTGAACTTGGGATCCAGGAAGCCAGGCACCAAGAGCCAGTCCCAGTCCCTTTCCCAGTGGGTTCACTTGTTTGGATTTACCAAGGACAGAGTCAGTCTTTCTTGTGGATCACTAAAGGCCAGGAAAGCTCTGAAGAGGGGCCTTTCCTGAGAAAGCAGGTAGTGACTCACCGATGGCTCCTGAAAACTTTAGAGAGTTGGTAAAGGAGACCAGATCTGAGACAGGACAGGCCATTTTGGGGGAACATAGTATGGCCTATCAGTCTGAGGACACTCTGGTTACTCACAGACCTATGTGGGTAAAAGATATGCCTTTGTGGGTGTAGATGTGAGTTTATGGTTTTGTCTCATGTTCTGAGAATAGGTAGGAAAGGCAGTTTGTTTGGTTTGGAGTGGACTGTTTTTAATAAGTCATTTGACATGGTGAGTGATTCTATGTCTGTGTATCCCACTTTGTCGGTGGTTGAAGATATGAGAAAAGTGAATGCATCAATGCATGTGTCCTGACAAGTAGAAAGCATTCCAGCACACATCCTGCCCAATTTATGAATGGACTGTTGCTTGCCTTATCGATGGGCAACACCTACTATTTTCCTTAGTTCCTGTTTTCTTCCTGAATTCTGGCCATTCTCCAGAATAGGCTCATTTTTTTTTGTCCAAGATATGTACCACCTCCGAGCTCTGTGACATGGCCATTTACTGGATACCTGAAATGAATGGGGAGGATCTCAGAAAACTCAGATATCAGTGTGACCAGTAAAGTCTCAGTAGAGAAACCCTGCTTTGTGCCTTTTGCTTACCTACTGTTCTGTTGACCTGAATGTCAGGTAGGTCTTTGCCTCAGACCACCAGTTTGTGAAGCCTGAAGAAACTGCTTTCAAATGGAAATGAATGAGCATCACCCGTGGCTCTTAGATTAATTGCTTTAGAAAAGGATGTGTCTAAATCATCCTCTCGGCTCTGTGTGAGGCTGTGGCTTAGAATCTCAGCACCTGATGGATCTAAAGAAAGATCCCATGTGTGCATCCAAAACCAAAATGGCAAAAAGATCAGACATTGTGGATGAAGTCTCTTGCTTCCTCTGTTAGGCTCCTCACCTCCATCAAGTACGAATAGGGATCCTTTGGGTCTAATGAGTTCTTCAAAGACGAGAAAAGGTGCTTGGGTTTCACATGACTCCAAATCACATAAAGAATCTATACCTCACGTTCAGTAGGCCTCAAAAAGGAGAAAAAGAGCATTATTAATGGCAGGCCTATTTGATCAATCCTGGTTCACAGGAAGGGTGTCCAGGAAACCCAGACTTTAGGCAAATGAGGGGCAAGGGAACTTATTTTGGACACTGTCTTGGGCTTCGCCCCTTGTGGAAACCTCCAGCCAGACGTAATGATGAGTGTCTATATGGAAGAATATAAGGGCCATGTGGTAGTGTTTTGGTTTTAATTGAACATGTTAATAACACTAACCATACATTGTTCCATCAATTTAAGTATTCAGAAGAGCAGGGACAGATTTGTTCTTACAATACAGGAATGTAGGGGATCTTCAACCTGCTGAAAACCTCAAAGGTCAATGCAGAAATTATCCCTGGAGAAGATGTAGGCAGCTATGAAGGACCGGAGAGAGCAAAAGTAATCTTCCATGGAAAACAACCTGGTCAGGATGAAGGGTTGAGTCTGAATCAGACTCTCTATCCTTAACGTAGAGGAGATGGAGCAAACTGGGCCTGTGTGGAGAGCTGTTCCTGGGTACCTATGGTTGGTATACCATTCTAACTTTTGAAAGTGTCTCAGGAATTAGGGGCAGCCTCCATCTCATGGGACCCTTGGAAGCAAGTGTTAGGACAAAGTGGTTGCCACGGCAGTGACCTCATTCAGTTCCCGAAGAAATGACCTTCCTAACTTCCTTGGTGATGGAACTCTCTGAATTGGGATCCAAGTAGCCAGGCACCCAGAGCCAGTCCCAGTCACAGTTCCAGTGGGCTCACTTGTTGGATTTACCAAGGACAGTGTCAGTCATTCTTGGTACCTACTGATGTGAGGATGGCCAAATGCCAGGAGTGCTCTGAAGAGGGGCCTTTCCTGAGAAAGCAGGTAGTGGCTCAACACTGGCTCCTGACAACTTCACAGAGTTGGCCAAGGTGACCAGATCTGAGGCAGGACAGGCCATTTCGGGAGAACACAGTATGGCCCACAAGTCAGAGGACATTCCGGATAGTCACAGAACTACTTGGGGGAAGAAGTTGAATTTGTGAGTTCGGGTGGGGTTTGTGGTTTTGTCTCATGTTCTCAGAATAGGTAGGAAAGGAGGTTTGTTTGGTTTGGAATTATCTGATTCTTCTAAGTCCTTTGACAATGCGAGTTTTTCTATGTCTGTGTATCCCACTGTGTTAGTGGTTGTAGACATTAGAAAAGAGAATGCATCAATGGATGTGTCCTGTCTAGTAGAAAGCTTCCCAGCATTCATCCTGCCCAATTTATGAATGGACTGCGGCTTGCCTTATGGATGGGCAACACCTGCAATCTTCCTAAGTTCCTGATTTCTTACTCAATTCTGGTCACTCTCAAGAATAGACTCATGGTTGTGTGTCCAAGATATGTACCACCTCCAAGGTCTGTGAAATGGCCATGTACTGGATAGCTGAATGGAATGGCCGAGCATCTCAGAAAACTCAGATAGCAGTGTGACCAGGAATATCTCAGTGGAGAAACCCTGCTTTGGGCCTTATGCATACATATTTTTCTGTTGCCCTGAATGTCAGGAAGGTGTTTTCCTCAGGCCAACACTTTTGGAAGCCTTAACAAAAGACTTTTCAATTGGAAATAAATGTGCATCTCCTGTGGCTCTTTGCTTAATTGCTTTGGAAAGGGATGTGTCTGAATCAGCCTCTTGGCCCTGTGTGAGGCTGTGGCTTAGATTCTATGCACCTTATGGATCTAAAGAAAGATTCCATATGTGCATCCAAAACCAAAATGGCTAAAAGTAGAGTCATTGTGGATGAAGTCTCTTGCCTTCCTCTGGTAGGGCACTTACTTCCATCAAGGAAGAATAGGGATCCTTTGTGTCAAATGGGTTCTTCAAAGCTCTGCAGTGGCTTGCCCATAGTTCTTGTGTTTTCTCATGCGTCCAATTCCCAAAAAGAATTTAAACCCCTCAGTCAGTAGGCCTCAAATTGGAGAAGTGGAGCAGTATAAATGTCAGGCCTATTTGATCACTCCTGGTTCATAGGAAGGGTGTCCAGGCAAACGTGACTTTAGGCAAATGAGGGACAAGGAAGCTTATTTTGGACACTGTCTTGGGCTGTGCCCTCATGGAAACCTCCAGCCAGAGGTTATGATGAGTGTCTATATGGAAGAAGATGAGGGTCATGTGGGAGTGTTTAGGTTTTAATTGTGAGAGATTACTGGTTCAACCTGGGTTGAATTCTGGTGTGATTCCCCTTAGAGACTCAGTTCTTGAACTGACCTCAGAGAAGAATTGTGTTAAGATTTTCGGAGGCAACGCATGAGAGTCGCCATTGGAAGCTGAGATCTAGTCCCAGGGGGACTTTCCACAGTTCACTGGGAATCTCAGCCAGAGAATCACATAATTTTATTCTGAAAGACTTGGCAGCCACAATTGAGAGTCAAAACACACATGGACCTCACATTTTAGACCTCAATGGGCCTGGCTTCAAGTGACGTTTTGGCCACTATTTGGGAAGCCTTGCCTGTGAGAGTTCTCCAGAGCTTTCATTAAAATGAGATTCCTCACCATTTAATGGTTTCTGAATAATTGAAACCCACAATGCCTCCAACTTCATCCTTGAAAATGGTTACATAAATATCATGAAATTTTTAAAATTACCATGACCAGGTGGCACTGGAGAACCTTTGGATGTCCTGTTGCTGATGATGAGTATACCAGAGAGTGCCTAGATTGACTGGGTTTCTTTAACATGGTGTAGAACACAGATGCCAGTAAGTTGGAGTCTGCTGAGAAGTGGACCTAGAGCAGTGGTGGGCAGGTGTGTGATAAAACATCAGTGGTACGGCCATGAGGATCTACCATTGGATTCCAAATGCCTTGTGACTGACATGGTGCAGGCAGCAGACCCTTCTATGTAAAGGCATCTTGTTATATGCAGAGGTTTCAGGGCAATGTTCAGAATCAGGTTGCTATGGTCAAGGGGGAAAGCTATCTGGATAGAAGCCTGGTTGGTGCATTCTCCTGCAGACACTGACCCACCACACGTGACAGAACTCCCTCCAGCACTGTGTCCCAGATAAACTCCTTGTATTTCATGAAGCAAACACCAAACTCCCAGTGCAGCAGCAAGAAACACAACGAAAAGTGGATCATGACCAAATTGCTTCACAGTCCAAACGGGGAGACACTTAGCCCCCAGTGGCCACAGTTTACCTGCAAAGAGAGAAACCAGCACTGCTGCCTCATGTTCATTGAAAAATAAGATGCCATGTCCTCCAGGTCACATAGATGCAGACCCAGCTTTGATGGTCTCACTAGAAAGAAGCTAAAGCTCCTGAAAACAACACATATTTCAAGTGCCCAAACTCAGAGGCATTTCTCAAGAAGTCTTTAGGCCAGCAGAGCTCCATGTTTGTGGAGTGTTTATCCTGTCCCTTACTTTTGGAAACTCCTCTACCACCTCCAAGGTTGTGAATTTCTGAGGATTTTTCATTGAATATATGTATTCACACATTTTCTAATTCTTCTCCTCTAATTGTGTCTTTCTTGGTGCGAAGGTAATGTCAAGGCATTTTTCTGGATGAGAGTGGGAAGATTTTTGTGTAGCATATATTTACATACACATTGGATTCATTTTCCAAATTTCCATTAGAAATACTGAATCCATGACACTAACCACTACATTACTAGACTCTGACTACTAATCCTAATAAGATGGAGAATAAAAACCCAAACAGAATAGAAATATAAGCAGTTCAGAGGATGCATGTTGTATAGTGGGACTTGCCTTTTGCATTATATAGGGTAGGAGTTATAAATCTAGTCAATTTTCTGTTGAAATATTTCTCCATGTATTTCTAAAGTTAACAAATATGTGAATACCTGACTCCCTTTCTCTGCAGCCTATTCAGCACATGTAATTTTATATGCACATATAGAATCCTACCTGGAATCACACGTACATTCTTGTGAGATGGCTCACTTGGCAGATACAAATTGTTAGAATAGTTCACTCTTCCTAAATGATGCTGGAACTGAAAATTCAACCAATGGGTGAGCTTCCTGGTTGAACAACTTTACACAAAAACCCATGTTCAGTAAAATAAATATTTCTGATCTGTGGATGATATATATTTCATGGTGAATTTCAATTGGCATATATATTCCTACTTTTTAAAGTCTGTTTGTGTGTGTGTGTGTATACATACTCTCCAGATTTTTCAAAATATGAAATATGTGTCTTATTATACACTCCCTAAAATAATTCATATTCATGTATGTGGATTTTTAATCAACTTTTCACTAGATTATTCCCAGGAATATTCACACACCTGAAAAACATATTTGTTTCCTCGTACTGAGAACTATCTTCAGTGAATGGTGCATACAAATCCTTGTATTTCTGCGGTAACTTACCCAGTTTAACATCAATGCAAATAGATTTCTATGGGACATGATGTGTATTTTGAAATTCATTTTTATTCAACACTGGTACATTGCAATTTCTTCCGTTTATGCACATCATAAAATATATATTTCATCTAGAAATTCGAAAATTAATAGGCATTTGTTTCATTTTCAATCACTTCCTGCTTCAGAACACATGTATAACTCCATGTTTCTTGACTGACCTTTTCATGAGGTTTCTTTTTCGATTTCCTTAATCATTTTTGAAGCAAAACTCACACACTCTTCATGATGAACCATAACCCTAATATTACCATTAGATGTATATTTGGTTTTAATGAATGTATATATATCAATATAAGATTTCCTCTATGTTTTCATTTATCAATTCAATCCATTATTCAAAGTTGGAACCAGTAATACTATTTATTCACAGTATGGTCTATTCATGCATTATCTCTATATTCATAGACACAGGGTACACCTATTTGTACCCCCAGTACTAACTTATATGTCTTCACAATATTGCTCCCAGAAATGGTGGAAGAAATACTCATGTCACCTGATCTACATGTACATGTTATCACAGTAATATTCTGGAAACAAAATGCAAAGGTCACAGTTATGATTGTACCAAAACCTAAATGAAAAGTGAGCATGGATTACTAAAAATATTCCTGTCCAGGTTGCTACCGCTCTCAAATGTCAATCCTATTGGTGACTATATATTTGTTTCCTCCTAAGATTATATATTCAACCTCAAGCCTGTTGAAAATGTGTAATCTTATCACTCACTTTATACTTTGCCTGATATCCTAATGTCTCTATTGATTTCTGCTTTCCTAAATATTTTCCCAGTTTATCATTTTGACTGACTCTTCACATGTGCTGACATTTAAATTCACTTTCTAACCGAAACCCAATTGCTAAAAACATTTCCTCCAAAACCTATAATCACTATTCTTTCTAAACCTACCGACACTTTTCCTAATCCTACCGACTATAGCTTTTTGACTGGATATTCTCGTGACATTCAATCATCCAAGGTACAAGGTCCTATGACATTGTATATGGATTTATTTAAGACATCTGTGCAGAACGTAAGTCAAAGCTAAGTATCCCAATTAAAGGCCCAATGCCCTTCTGGGCTTCAAATTTTACCTAGATTTCTGTTTTCATACTTATATTTCACCTAAATATTCTTGTAAATATCGCACATTCCCAATACCATTATTCATCGCTCAGAATGATTCTTAATCCAAATCGAACCTGTTATTAAGCCTAACCAAACACTGTTCCCTCAATCTAACTTTACAGAAGAGCAGCGACAGAGTTGGTCTTACAATACAGGAATGTAGGGGATCTTCCAGATGCTGAGATCCTCAAAGTTTTAAGCAGAAACTATCCCTGGAGAAGACATAGGCAGCTATGAAGGACCTGAGAGAGCAAAAGTCATCTTCCATGGCAAACAACGTACTCAGGATGAAGCATTGTGTCTGAATCAGCCTCTCTTTTCTTAATGTAGAGAAGAGGGACCAAACCAGGCCTGTGTGGAGAGCAGTTCCCGGATTCCTATGGTTGATATACCATTCTAACTGTTGAAACTGTCTCGGGAAGTAGGGGCAGCCTCCACCTCATGGGAACCTTGCAATCACCTGTTAGGACAAAGTGGTTGCAAAGGCAGTAAACTCACTCAGTTCCTGAATGAAGCGACCTACCTCACTTCCTTGGTGAAGAAACTCCCTGACCTTGGGCTCCAGGAAGACAGAGAATACCAAGACCTTGTCACAGTTCCAGTCCCAGTGTTCTCCATTGTTTGGAAAAACCAAGGATAGACTAAGTATTCCTTGGTACCTACTGATATGAGGATTTCAAATGCCAGGAGAGCTCTGAAGAGGGGCCTTTCCTGAGAAAGCAGGTAGTGGTTCACCGCGACCAGATCTGAGACAGGACAGGCCTTTTGGGGGAACATAGTATGGCCCACCAGTCAGAGGACACTCCAGATAGTCACAGACCTACTTGAATGAAGGAGGTGCGTTTGCGCGTGTGTGTGTGATTTTGTGGTTTAGTCTCTTCTTATGAGAATAGGTAGGAAAGGCGGTTTGTTTGGTTTGGAGTGGACTGCTTCTAGTAAGTCGTTTGACAAGGCGATTTTTTGCATGTCTTTGTAACCCACTGTGTTCGTGGTTGTAGACCTTAGAAAAAAGAATGCATCAATGTGTCCTGTCTAGTAGAAATCTTCCCAGCATTCATCCTGCCCAATTTAGGAGTGGACTGCCCCTTGCCTTATGGATGGGCAACACCTGCAATCTTCCTAAGTTCCTGATTTCTTCCTCAATTCTGGTCACTCTCAAGAATAGGCTCATTGTTTTGTGTCCAAGATATGTACCACCTCCAATCTGAGTGACATGGCCATGTACAAGATAGATGAAGGGAATGGCGAGCATCTCAGAAAACTCTAATATCAGTGTGTCCAGGAAAGTCTCAGTGGATAAACCCTGCTTTGGGCCTTTTGCTATTGTTCTGTTGCCCTGAATGTCAGGAAAGTCTTTGCCTCAGGCCATCCCTTTGTGAATCCTGAAGAAAACAGTTTTCAAATGGAAATAAATGGGCATCAACTGTGGCTCTGTGCTTAATTGCTTTGGAAAGGGATGCGTCTGAATCAGCCTCTTGGTCCTATGTGAGGCTATAGCTTAGATTCTCAGCACCTGATGGATCTAAAGAAAGATCCCATGTGTGCATTCAAAACCAAAATGGCAAAAAGATCAGTAATTGTGGATGAAGTCTCTTGCCTTCCTCTGTAAGGTTCCTGACCTCCATCAAGTGAGATTAGGCATTCTTTGGGTCAAATGAGTTCTTCAAAGCCCTGTGGAGGCCATTAACAGGTGGCACTGGAGAACTCTTAAATGGTCTGTTGCTGATCATGAGTATACTAGCCAGGGCCTTTATTGACTGAGTTTCATAAAAATTATCTAGAACAGCGATGCCAATAAGTTGGAGCCTGCTGAGTAGTGGACCTAGAGCAGTAGTGTGTGATAAAATATCTGTGGTGGGACCATGTGGATCTGCTATTGACTTCCAAATGGCTTGTGACTGACGTGGTGCAGCCTGCAGACCCTTCTATGTAAAGGCATCTTGTATATGTAGAGGTTTCAGGGTAATGTTAAGAATCAGGTTGCTGAGGTTAAGGGGACAAGCTATCTGGTATTGAAGCCTGGTTGGTACATTCTCCTGCAGAACGTGACCCACAACACGTGACAGAACTTCCTCCAGCACTGTGTTCCAGTTGAACTCATTGTATTTCGTGAAGCAAATACCAATGTCCCAGTTCAGCAGCAAGAAACACCACAAAAGTTGGAGGATGAACAAATGGCTTCAGAGTCCACATGGGGTGACACTTTCCCCCAGTGGCCACAGTTTACATACAAAGAGAGAAATCAGCACTGCTGCCTCAGGATCATTGGAAAATAAGAAACCAAGATCTTCATGTCACATAGATACAGACCCAGCTTTGATGGTCTCACTAGAAAGGAAGCTAAAGCTTCTGACAAACACATATATTTCAAGTGCCCACCCTCAGAGGCAGTTTCTCAAGAAATCTTTTGGCCAACAGAGCTCCATGTTTGTGGAGTGTTTACCCTGTCCCTTACTTTTGGAAACTGCTCTACATCCTCCAAAATTGTGAACTCCTGAGCATATTCCACTACAGATATATATTCACAGATTTTCTACCTCTTCTCTTCTAATTGTGTCTTATTTGGGGTGAAGGTAATTTCAAGGCATTGTTGTGGATGAGAGTTGGAAGATTTTTTTGTAGCACATATTTGCATACACATTGGATTCATTTTCCAATTTTCCATTCGAAATACTGAATTCCTGACACTAACACATAACCTACTAGAATCTGACTACTAATCCTAATATGATGGAGAACAATAACCCAAACAGAATAGAAATCCAAGAAGTTCAGAGGAGGCATGGTGTATAGTTGAACTTGCCTTTTGCATTATATAGTGTAGGAGTTATAAATCTAATCAATATTTTGTTGACATAGTTGTCCATGTGTTTTTAAATTTAACAAGTATTTGAATTCCTGTCTCCGTTTGTCTGTAGCCTATTCAGCACATGCATTTTTATATGCACATATAGAATCCTACCTGGTATCAAATGTACATTCTTGTGAGGTGGCTGACTTGGCAGATACAAATTATGAGAAGAGATCACTCCTCCTAAACGCTGTTGGAACTGAAAATTTAACCTAAGGGGGAGCTTCCTAGTTGAACAACATTGTACACAAATCCATGTTCAGTAAATTAAATATTTTTGGATCTTTGGACGATATGTATTTCTACATCAATTTCAATTGGCATATATATTGCTACATTTCAATGTCTCTGTGTGTATATGTGTTTGTTTGTGTGTGTGTGTGTGTGTGTGTATATATATATATATATATATATATATATATATACACTCTCCAAATTTTTAAAAATATGAAATACTTCTGTCTTCTTTTACACACCCTAAATTCATTCATATTCATGTATGTGGATTTATAATAAACTTTTCACAAGATTATTCTCAGAATTATTCATCCATGTGAAATACATATTTGTTTTCTAGTACTGACAAGTAACATCAGTGAATGGTGCATACAAATCCTAATATTTCTACAGTAACTGACCCAGTTTAACATCAATCCAAGTAGATTACTATGGGACATGATGTACATTTTGACGTTCATTTTTATTCAACACTGGTACTTTACTATTTCTTCAGTTTATTAACATCATAGGATATGTATTTCATCCACAAGTTAGCAAAATTATTTGCATTTGTGTCACTTTCAATCACTTTCTACTTCAGAACACATGCATTCCTCTATGTTTCTTGACTGGTCTTTTCATGAGACTTCTTTCCAAACACATTATTTTCCTTTTCCATTCTCACTTTTGAAGCAGATCTCACACACCTTTCATGATAGAATATAACCCTAATATTACCATTAGATGTATAACTCATTGGAATGAATGATTCTATATCAATATAAGATTTCTTATATATTTTCAGATATCAATTCTATCAATCCATTATTTGAAGTGGAATCAGTTATATTATTTATTCACAGTATTGTCAATTCATGAATTACTTCTATATTCATAGACACAGGGTACACCTCTTTGTATCCCCAATACTAATTTATTTTTTTTTATTTTGCATTCTTTCTTAAAGTATTTTTATATTATTTTCAACAACATTTGAAACAACAGGATTTTCTAAATAGACTTGTCTTTAGCATACCCAGATGAAAAAATATAATTCAATTTCATATCCCTTTGTGGGATAATGTGGGTTTTTTGTACTGAAAAAATGCTAGGAATATTAGAATATATGATCCGTTAGCCAACTTTGTTTGTTTGTTTTTTTGCTTTTGAAAAGCTAGGAATTGAACCCTAGTAGTAACTAGTAATTCTACTCATTCAGAAAAGTTAGTGTGTCATTTTATTGAAATAACCATACTGGATATAAAATAGATACACATGTGATACAATAGATTGCATGGTATATAAATTTGTATCTCAGTAAAGCTGTAATTAAAATAAAATTTAAAGTATTGAAATTCAGGCAAAGGATAGGAAAGATATTTGTGTCTGTTTTTCAGAAGTTTATTGTCATCCATTTAAAAAATCTTTTAAAAGAGATTGCATTTGAACAAAAGGTATTGTTTAGTGTGCTTTCTCTGTATTCTTAGTGGTTCTTCACTATTACTATTTTATTCACACCCTCTTAATTTCTTATTGTTGAGCCAATTCTGCATCTAAATGTAGTGGCAAGATATATTCAGGAGTCTGGTGCAATAGTGCATGCCTGAAATCCCAGCTACTAAGACCCTTTCTCAAAACAACAAAAAAGTAGTGGGGGTGGGGAGCATGGATGTAGTTTAGCCGTCAAGTGCTTTCCGAAGCATGTGGAGGCCCTGGGTTCTATCTGCAGCACGGCAAAAGCAAAACAAACAAAAGACGTATTCCAGAGATTTTGATTATTTCTGCAGGAGACATGCAGTCAAGACTAAGTAATTTGAAACAGGAGTGGCACAAGAAGTGGAAGATAAAGTATCAATTTTTTTTTCTTTTTTTTTTTTGGTTAGAATTAGTTCACTTTGCATTCCTTGCGTATGCGCCTCTACCTTTTTAACCACATTGGTAAAAGTTTGTGTAAG
This sequence comes from Callospermophilus lateralis, assembly GCF_048772815.1. Classification (NCBI taxonomy): domain Eukaryota; kingdom Metazoa; phylum Chordata; class Mammalia; order Rodentia; family Sciuridae; genus Callospermophilus; species Callospermophilus lateralis. Next base: position 456,318 of record NW_027511113.1, read on the forward strand.
AATTGTTTGTTGGCATATCCTAGAGTGCTCAATTTATACGTCTTCAAAATATTGCTCCCAGAAATTGTGGAAGAAATACTCATGTCACCTGATCTACATATACATTTTATCACAGTAATATTCGGAACACAAAATGCAAAAGTCACACTTATGATTGTACCAAAGGCTAAATAGAAAGTGAACCTGTATTATTAAAAACATTCATGTCCAGGTTGCCTAATACTCTCAAATGTCAATTCTATTGGTGACTACATATTTGTTTCTTCCTAAGATTATATATTGAAACTCAACCCTGTTGATAATGTCTAATCCTATCACTCACTTTATACTTTGCCTGATTTCCTAATGTCTCTATTGATATCTGCTTTCCTACATATTTTCCCCAGTTCATCATTGTGACTCATTCTTCACATGTGCTGACATTTACATTCATTCTCTAACCGAAACCCTATTACTAAAGAACTTTTGGTCCAAATCCTATACTCACTCTTCTTCCTAAACCTACGGACTATATTCCTAATCCTACTGACTATCCCTTTTTGACTGGATGTTCTCTTCTACATTCAATCATCCAAGTAAAGGTCGGTCGAGTGTCGGAAGAGGAGACCACCAAGAGTCTATCTCATGTAACAGCAAAGGGTTTATTGGGGGTCCAGCATGCTGGGGCTCAGAGTTCACTTGAAAAGAGTAGAGAGCCCTGAGAACAGCTTAAGCAGAGGTTAAAAACTTTCCCTTGCGAGTGCAGGGAGGGAAGTTTATTGATGTGTCAGGGCGAGTGGTCAATTTGCATGCAACCTGGTGAAGGAGTACATTCTGCAGTTTGACAGTTGGGGAGAGCACATTCTGGGAACAAGATTGGTAAACATTTCTCAAGATTTCAACAGTGTTTTGTTAAGCGTACAGAAAACCAGGAAGTGACAACTACATATTTTATTAACCTTTCATTCGACACTTCTTTTTCTGGCTACTTTTAATCATAAAAATGATCATTGGGGGGTGTCACATTCTATGTCTGCTAGTGGGGTATTACCATTAGTTTAACTTGTCCAATTTGAGCTTGGAGAAAATAAATTACATGGTTGAGCAAGCAGGGTTTAATAGTTAGCAATAATATGAGGATTATTATTGGACCGGCCAGGGTTGATAAATGCGTAGTTAACCAGGGGAACTTTGTGAACCAAGATTCAAAACACCCTTTTTTGGCCTTTCTCTGTCGTTGACGCTCTTCAAGTCATCTTTTTAATTTACTCATAGATTTTTTTACAACTCCAATATGGTTGGCATAAAAACAACATTCTTCCATCAATGCAAAACAAAGGCCCTCTTCTCACATGAAGAGGAGTTCCAATCCTCGACTGTTCTGTAAAACAACTTCAGAGAGATAGGTTAAAGATTCCTGCAATGCTGTTATGGAGGTTTCTAATATCTTTAAGTTTTGGTCTATAGCTGCTTCTATTTGGGTCATTTGTTTTGTCCCATGGACCAAGGCAGTGGTTCTTGTGCCCACTCTTGCAGCAACATGTATTCCTAATAGGATCGCAAAAGTGAGTGATATATGTTCCCAGTGGAACTAGGTTTTATGCCCCCCCTATTTGATCTTCAAATGAACCTGTGTTGATAGAGCACTCTGGGAAACATTTGCACAACTACACAATTAATCACATCTGTTGACCACTTCATGAAAACATAAACAATGTTTTAAGTATATAGAATTATACTGTTGTAGGGACGGACAAGGCAAGGCACCTAAGATAGTACCAAAGACAGGAAAACAGTCCTATTTGTTTGCAACCAGATTCAGAGGGCATTACTTCTGTTGTAATCAATTAAATCCCCGGAACCCCAAGTTTAGGTACTTTCAGAATTTTGTACCCAACATATAAGGGAAGGGGCTCAGAAGTTCACAGTCTTAAGCAGTTCACAAAAAGCAGTTTGTATTCTGTTTTTTTTCTCTGTTGTGGGAAAGTTAACTTTTCAAGGACACCTGGGTGAGGGAGAGCATTATATTCCCTTTATTTTTTCCCCCTCCCAACTGTTACCATGGAGCCCAGTTGGTAACTTCTTTATCTTACAAATGTAGCCATCTCTGTGAAGCCTCAGCTCAAGGCCAAGGCCTTGTTCACATATTTTGTGAAAAACTAGTAAGGTGGTGTCTAGCTTAGGATTGCTGATTTTTTTAGCCAGTGGCCAAGTAGAATAGGGCAACACGAAAAGAGGAAGTTTATGTACTTAGAAATTTTTTATAGGGACTCTTTTTCTGAAAGTCCTAAATTCAGCTATGTTGAAGATTTCTGGAGAAGGTCAGTTAAGACATTTCTGTGGGCCTGGTACAGAGGGGGAAGACGGGGAAGGCGTGGCTGTGAGCAGCTCCGTGGATCTGAGAATGAGGTAGGAGAGATGTAAAAGAATAATGGGAAAGGGGTTTTGGATTTTTCTAGGAACAAATCTTGAGCAGTACAACAGGTAGAGCAGAGGGTAAGATGGGAGTTAGTATGCCCAAATGCCTGTGAGGGACTTTAAATACTTAGTAACCTGTTTTCAGTGATGACAAAGCAACTTTAAAGGCCATTTACATTACATCTTCGATAAGAGTCTGAGGGCTCTCCTCAGCTGGTTTGAGCTTTGTGTTAGCTAGTAAGAGGACCTGGTGGGACCTGGTGCAGGCAATGACAAGAGAAGAGAGGAGTGAGTGGGTTAAGGTGTACCTCAGTACCTGCTACCTTAACAAGGGGGCAATGGTCATAGAATGGGCGGAGGTTTGGGTTTTTGATCTAGTAATTGGAGGGGAGAAATCAGGTTGCTTAGGTGAGAGTAAGAGCAGAGAGTATGGAGCAGATGGCTGAGGGTGAGGATCTATTGGAGAAGCATAGTTCAGGATGTGAGCAAAGGAGGGAAAAGGCCTCCACATAGGGGAATCTCCTTTCACACTTTTGAGCACTTGCAAAAGTTAAAAAGGTCACGCAGAATTTGAGGATCTAGAGACCCCTCTGGGGGCTATCAATTTTGGTTATCTAATTGGATATGGCCAATGCTGTGTACAGAATTTGATGAGGAGTTTGGGTTCCATCAAGCAGTCCCTGAATGCTCACATCCCCATGACTTACAGAAGAAGTCGGCTTCCCCCCAACACAGCCGTGACTGTTTGTGGCTTTGATAGTCCGCCAGGCAAACATAGTAATCTAGGCTAGCCAAACTGCATCTGGCTCGCGTGTCCCTACATCCATAATATTTGTTTCCATTATCTATGGTAGAGAAGGGATTTAATGGAATTTTAGTGGGATCCACTTCATCAGGGATATCCCAATGGAAAAGACCTGTAGCCAGCTGACAAATGTCTCTGTGGAGAGATGGCGACCATGTCCTTAAGTGGGCGGTATGCGAGATAGACCATACTTCTTGTCCAGTAAGATTTGTGATCAGCCATTGCTGCTGAATGGGCTGATGAGGGTTAGGACTACTGGTGGTCAAGGGGAGAGTCTATAGCCTTATTGACAAGGCAAATACACAATTTGAAAGGGTTACCTGTCTTTTACAGTTTCCAGCCAGAGTCTGGACAGGGCACAGGCTTGAGATGAGAGGTATGGATCCAGGAAGTGATTCTGTCTACCTTTACTTCTGTAGGTGTTATAAGTAGCACCTTCTATGGTCCCTTTCAGCGGGGTTCCATGGATGACACCTGATGTCGTCTAATGTAGACAAGTCTCTTTCTTGATATTGATGTTGATTCCCCTCGTCCCCGGGTTGGTAGGCAGTGGCCATCTGTCTTCACAGGTATTTGTGTGGTCCTGGCTGAAAGACAATATCTCTGACTTTTTAAATTAGTGGGAAGTAGAAAGATCCTTCTAGGGTCCATCCAAATCCAATGGTGAGCCATTCTGAGGCACAGAGAGTCTGCCAGGTCCAGCGTTTTGCTAAAAAAGAAAGATTCTGATCCCTTAAGCAAACTTTGGTGCAGTGATCAAGGGTCAGAGACAGAGGCATTGAAGTGCTCTGTCCCATAATGAAAGATACACAAACAGTAAAAGCAACAACACACGACACAGACAAGACAAGACAATAAAGACAGGATATGGAAGTCCAACACTGAGACCAGGACTTAGTAGTTGGCAGTACCCGATCGGTTGGCAATAACGAATCTGAAACAAAATATCACTGAGTCATGGAGACTATTGTTCCTCAATTTTCTGAGTCCTCTATGACGTCACCCAGGGACTTGGCCTGTGGCTCTGTGACATGACTGTCAGCCATCGTTGGAGAGAGCTCACGCTCTTCATTGACATCCATTTTGCCAAGCCCTGACCTGAAACCTGACCAGAAAGAGGCACCTTACTTACCCTGAGAGGAGTTCGTTGGGGTCTCTTGTCCACCGCTGCCGGATCTCAGTGGAACCTCCATATGTAAAGGTCCGGTGACAATCGGGGGAAGAGACCACCAAGAGACTGTCTCATGCAAAAGCAAAGGGTTTATTGGGGGTCCAGCATGCTGGGGCTCAGAGCTCACTTGAATAGAGCAGAGAGCCCAGAGAACAGCTTAAGCAGAGCTAATATATTTTCTTTGGACAGGGCAGGGGGGTAAGTTTATTTATGGGTCCGGGCGAGTGAGCAGTTTGCGTGCAACCGGTTGAGGGAGTACATTCTGCAGTTTGGCAATTGGGGACAGCACATTCTGGGAATAAGATTAGCAAACAGTTCTCAATATTTCAAAAGTGTTTTGTTAAGCATACAGAAAAACAGGAAGTGACAAGTACTTATTTTATTAACCTTTCACTGCGAACTATACTTTGCCAGAATTCCTAATGTCTCTATTGTGTTTGTTAAAGTTCATTTTTATTCAAACCTGGTACGTTATTATTTCTTCAGTTCATGGACATCATAAGATATTTCCTTTCATTCACAAGTTCACAAATTTATAAACATTTGGTTCACTTCCAATCACTTCCTCCTTCGGAAGACATATGTTCCTCCATGTTTCTTGACTGGTCTTTTTACTAGACTTCTTTCTAAACATATTATTTTCGATTCCATAATCATTTTTGAGGCAAAACTCACACACTATTCATGATAAATGATAACCCTAACATTACAATTAGATATATAACTGGTTGGAATGAATGTATGTATATCAATATAAGATTTTCTATATATTTTCAGATATCAATACAATCCATTATTTAAATTTGGAACCAGTTATATAATTTATTCACAGTATGGTCAATTAATGCATCATCTCTATATTCATCAAAACAGGGTAAACCTAATAGTATCCCCAGTAGTAATTTATAAGTTTTCAAAATATTGCTCACAGAAATGGTGAAAGAAATACTCATGTCACCTTAGCTACATATACATATTATCACACTAATATTCTCGACACAAAATGCAAAGGTCACACAGAACAAAATTTAAGCTAAGTATCCCAATCAAGGGCCCAAAGTCCTTCTGGGCTTCAAATATTACCTAGATTTCTGTTTTCATACTTATATTTCACCTCCATGTTCTTGTAAATATCACAGGTTCCCAATATCATTATTCATACAGCAAAATGATTCATAACCCAAATCGAACATGCTATTAACCCTAACCATTCTGTAAACTGAGATTGTTCACTCAATCTCACTTTACAGAAGAGCAGGGACAAAGTTAGTATTACAATACAGGAAGTTAGGAGATCTTCCCCCTGCTGAGTACCTCAAAATCCATGCAGAAATGATCCCTGGAGAAGACGTAGGCAGCTATGAAGGACCTGAGACAGCAAAAGTCATCTTCCTTTGCAAACAACCCGATCAGGATGAAAGGATGTGTCTGAATCATCCTATCTCTTCTTAATGTAGGGAAGATGTATGAAACCAGGCATGTGTGGAGAGCTGTTCCCAGGTGCCTATGTTTCTATACCATTCTAACTTGTGAAAGTGTCACAGGAAATAGAGGCAGCCTCCTTTTCCTGAGACACTAGGAAGCAACTGTTAGGACAAAGTGGTCGCCAAGACAGTGGCCTCATTCATTTTCTGAAGAAAGTGACCTCACCTCACTTTTTTCATGATGGAACTCTCTGAATTTTGTGATCCAGGAAGCCAGGCACCAAGAGCCAGTACCAGTCCCAGTCCAAGTGGGCTCACTTGTTTGGATTTACCAAGTAAAGAGTCAGTCTTTCTTGGTACCTACTGATGTGAGGGTGGCCAAATGCCAAGAAAGCTTTGAAGAGTGTCCTTTCCTGAGAGGGCAGGAAATGGCTCACCACTGCCTCCTGAAAACTTCACAGAATTGGCCAAGGAGACCAGATCTGAGACAGGACCGGCCATTTCTGGGGAACATTCTATGGCCTACTAGTCAGAGGACACTCCGGATAGTCACAGACATACTTGGGGAAGGAGGTGACTTTGTGTGTGTGGATGTCAGTTTGTGGATTTGTCTCATATTCTGAGAATAGGTAAAAAAGGAGGTTTGTTTGGTTTGGAGTGGACTGTTTCTAGTAAGTCATCTGACAAGGAGACTGTTTCTATGTCTGTGTATCCCACTGTGTCCTTAGTTGTAGATATTAGAAAAGAAAATGGCTCAATGGGTGTGTCCTGTCTAGTAGAAAGCTTCACAGCATTCATCCTGCCCAATTAATGAATGGACTGAGGCTTGACTTATCCATGGGCAACACCTAGTATCATCCTAAGTTCTTGAATTCTTCCTGAATTCTGGCAACTCTCCAGAAAGGCTCATGGTTTTTTGTCCAAGATATGTACCACCTCCAAGCTCTGTGACATGGCCATGTACTAGTTAGCTGAAAGGAATGGCGAGCACACCAGAAAACTCAGATATTGGTGTGACCAGGAAAGTCTCTATGGTGAAACCTGGCTTAGGGCCTTTTGCTTAACTATTGTTCTGTTGCCCTGAATGTCAGGAACCTCTTTGCCTCAGGCCACCCCTTTATAAAGCCAGAAGAAAACAATTTTCAAATGGAAATGAATGGGCATCACCTGTGCCTCTTTGATGAATTGTTTTGGAAATGGTTATGTCTGAATCAGACTCTGGGCCGTGTGAGGCTGTGGCTTAAATTGTCAGCACCTCTTGCTGATCATGAGTGTACCAGACAGTGCCTTGATTGACTGGGATTTATGAAAATGGTGTAGAACAGAGATGCCATTAAGTTGGACCCTCCTGAGTAGTGGGCCCTGAGCTGTGGTGTGCAGGTGTGTGATAAATCATCTGTGGTTGCGCCATGTGGTTTTGCCATTGATTTCCAAATGGTTTGTCACTGACACGGTGCAGTGACCAGACACTTATATGTAAAGGTGTCTTGTTAAATGGATAGTTTTCAGGGCAATGTGCAGAATCAGGTTGCTATGGAGAAGGGGGCAAGTTATGTGGGAATGAAGCCTGGTTGGTGCATTCTCTTGTAGACCCTGAAAAACCACAAATGACAGAACTCCCTCCAGGACTGTGTTCCAGTTGAACTCCTTGTATTTTGTGAGGCAAATACCAAACTCTCAGTGCTGCAGCAGGAAACTCTACGAAAATGGAGGATGAACAAAAGGCTTCACAGTCCACACAGGGAGACACTTAGACCCCAGTGGCCACAGTTTACATACGAATAGAGAATTCAGCACTGCTGCCTCATGTGTATTGGAAAGCAAGAAAGAATGTCCTCCAGGTCACATAGATGCAGACCCAGCTTTGATGATCTCACTACAAAGGAAGCTAAAGCTACTGACAACATACATTTCAAGTGCCCATCCTCAGAGGCAGTTTCTCTAGAAGTCTTTAGGCCAGCAGACCTCCATGTTTGTGGAGTGTTTACCCTGTCCCTTACTTTGGGATACTCCTCTACCACCTCCAAGTTTGTGAACTCCTGAATATTTTCCATTCCAGATATGTATTTACAGATTTTCTAACTCTTCTCCTCTAATTGTTTCTTATATGGCGTGAAGGTAACGTCAAGGCATTGTTCTGGATGAGAGTGGGAAGATTTTTGTGTAGCACATATTTGCATACACATTGGATTCATTTTCCAATTTTCCATTCCAAAGACTGAATCCCTGACACTAACGCATACCCTACCAAACTCTGACTACTAATCCTAATATGATGAAGAAAAATAACCCAAACAGAATAGAAATACAAGCACTTCTGAAGAGGCATGGTGTATAGTTGGACTTGCCTTTTGCATGATAAAGTGTAGGTGTTATAAACCTAGTCAATTTTTCATTGAAATAGTTCTCCATGTGTTTTTTTTTCCTTTAATATTTATTGTTGGTTCTACAAAACATTACATAGTTCTTGACATGTCATATTTCACACTTTGATTCAAGTAGGTTATGAACTTCCATTTTTCTTCGTATACAGATTGCAGTATCTCATCAGTTACACATCCACTGTTTTACATATTGCTATACTAGTGTCTGTTGTATTCTGCTGCCTTTCCTGTCCTCTACTATCTCCCATCCCCTCCCCTCCAATCCTCTCTCTCTACCCCATCTATTGTAATTCATTTCTTCCACTTGTTTTTGTCCCCTTTCACCTCACTTCATCTTGTATTTAATTTTGTATAACCATGAGGGTTTCCTTCCATTTCTATGTAATTTTCCTTCTCTTTCCTTTTCCCTCCCACCTCTCACCCCTGTTTAATATTAATCATCTTCTCATGCTCTTCCTCCCAACTCTGTTCTTAGTTACTCTCCTTATATCAAAGAAAACATTTGGCATTTGTTTTTTAGTGATTGGCTATCTTCACGTAGCATAATACGTTCTAAAGCCATCCATTTCTCTGCAAATTGTATGATTTTGTCATTTTTTAATGCAGAGTAATACTCCATTGTGTATAAATGCCACATTTTTTTTAATCCATTCATCTATTGAAGGGCATCTAGGTTGGTTCCACAGTCTTCCTATTGTGAATTGTGCTGCTATGAACATAGATTTATCAGTGTCCCTGTAGCATGCACTTTTTGGGTCTATAGGGATTAGACCGAGAAGGGGAATTGCTGGGTCAAATGGCGGTTCCATTCCCAAGTTTCCAAGAAATCTCCATACTGCTTTCCAAATTTGCTGCACCAATTTGCAGTCCCACCAGCAATGTACAGGTGTACCCTTTTTCCCACATCCTCGCCAGCACTTGTTGTCGTTTGACTTCATAATGGCTGCCAAGCTTACTGCAGTGAGATGGTATCTTAGGGTGGGTTTGTTTTGCATTTCTCTGAATGCTCGAGATGGTGAGAATTTTTTGATGTACTTATTGATTGATTGTATGTCCTCCTCTGAGAAGTGTCTGTTCAGGTCCTTGGCCCATTTGTTGATTGGGTAATTCATTTGCTTATTGTTTAATTTTTTGAGTTCTTTGTATAACTCTGGATATTAGGGCTCTATCTGAAGTGTGAGGAGTAAAGATTTGTTCCCAGGATGTAGGCTCCCTTTTTACCTCTCTTATTGTTTCTTTTTCTGAGAAAAATCTATTTAGTTTGAGTAAGTCCTGTTTGTAGATTCTAATTATTAACTCTTATGCTATGGGTGACCTATTGAGGAATTTGGAGCCCGACCCCACAGTATGTAGATCATAGCCAAAGTTTTCTTCTATCAGATGCCGTGTCGCTGATTTGATATCAAGCTCCTTGATCCATTTTGAGTTAACTTTTGTGCATGGCGAGAGAAAGGGATTCAGTTTCATTTTCTTACATATGTAATTCCAGTTTTTCCAGCACCATTTGTTGAAGATGCTATCCTTCCTTCAGTTTATGCTTTTAGCTCCTTTGTCAAATATAAGATTGCTGTAATTTTGTGGATTGATTTCTGTGTCCTCTATTCTGTACCATTGGTCCACCCGCCAGTTTTGGTACCAGTACCATGCTCTTTTTGTTACTATTGCTCCGTAGTATAGTTTGAGGACATGTATCGCTATACCGCCTGATTCACACTTCCTGCTTAGAGTTGTCTTTGCTATACTGGGTCTTGTATTATTCCATATGAATTTCATAATTGTTTTATCTATTTCTACAGGAAATGCCGTTGGGATTTTGATTGGCATTGCATTAAACCTATAGAGAACTTTTGGTAATATCGCCATTTTGATGATGTTAATTCTGCCTATCCATGAACAGGGTATATTTTTCCATCTTGTAAGATCTTCTTCTATTTCTCTCTTTAGGGTTCTGTAGTTTTCATTGTGTAAGTCTTTCACATCTTTTGTTACGTTGATAACCAAATATTTTATTTTATTTTTTTTGAGGATACTCTCAATGGAGTGGTTGTCCTCATTTCCATTTCAGAGGATTTGTTGCTGATATTCAGGAATGCTTTTGATTTATGATTGTTGATTTTATATCATGCCACTTTGCTGAATTCATTTATTATCTCTAATAGTTTCTTGTAGACCCTCTTGGGTCTACTAGGTATAGAATCATGTCATCTGCAAATAGTGATAATTTAAGTTCTTCTTTTCCTATTTTTATGCCTTTAATTTCTTTCATTTGTCTAATTGCTCTGGCCAGTGTTCGAGAACTATGTTGAACAGAAATCGTGAGAGAGGGCATCCCTGTCTTGTTCCAGATTTTAGAGGGAATGCCTTCAATTTTTTCTCAATTCAGAATGATACTAGCCTGAGGCTTAGCATAGATTGCTTTTACAATATTGAGGTATGTTCCTGTTATCCCAGTTTTTCTAGAGTTTTAAAAATAAAGGGATGCTGTACTTTATTGAATGCTTTTTCTGCATCTATTGGGGTGATCATATGGTTCTTATTTTTAAGTCTATTGATGTGGTGAATAACATTTATTGATTTCCGTATATTGAACCAGCCTTGTATCCCAGGAATGAATCCTACTTGATCATGTTGCACAATTTTTTAAATATGTTTTTGTATCTGATTCGGCAGAATTTTATTGAGGATTTTTGCATCGAGGTTCATTAGAGAGATTGGTCTGTACATTTGTTTCTTTGAAGGGTCTTTGTCTGGTTTAGGAATCAGGGTGATATTGGCCTCCTCTGCTGTATACCCATTCGGTCCTGGGCTTTTCTTAGTTGGTAGTCTTTGGATGGTTTCTTCTATTTTCTCAATTGATATTGGTCTGCTTAGGTTGTCTATATCCTCCTGACTCAATCTGGGCAGATCATATGACTTAAGAAATTTATTGATGCCTTCACTATCTTCTAATATAATTTCTGATTATCTTCTGTATTTCAGAAGTGTCTGTTGTGATATTGCCTTTTTCATCCCTTATGATAGTAATTTGAGTTCCCTCTCTTCTTCTCTTCATTAACATGGCTAAGAGTCTGTCGATTTTATTAATTTTTCAACTTTTAGTATTTTCAATTTTTTCAATTGTTTCTTTTGTTTCGATTTCATTAATTTCAGCTCTGATTTTAATTATTTCTTGCCTTCTACTTCTTTTTCTGTTGTTTTGCTCTTCTTTTTCTAGGATTTTGAAATGAACTATGAGATCATTTATTTGTTGTTGTTTTTTTTTTTTCTTTTTTTTAAGAAAAGAACTCCAAGCAATGAATTTTCCACTTAGAACTGCTTTCAATGTGTCCCATAGATTCTGATATGTTTTTCTGTCTTTTTCATTTATGTCTAAGAATTTTTTTTATTTTTCTCCTTGATGTCTTCAATAACCCATTGATCATTCAGTACGTATTGTTCATTCTCCAAGTGATGCATGAATTTTCCTTCCTTCTTTTATTGTTGATTTTCAGTTTCATTCCATTACGATCAGATAAGATGCCTGGTATTATCTATACTCCTTTATATTGTCTAAGAGTTGTTCTGTGACATAATATATGATCTATTTTTGAGAGGTATCCATGTGCTGCTGAGAAAACAGTGTAACTGCTTGATGTTGGGTGGTATATTCTATATATGTTAATTAAGTCTAGGTTATTAATTGTGTTATTGAGTTCTATAGTTTCCTAATTCAACTTTTGTTTGGAATATCTGTCCAGTAGTGAGAGAGGTGTGTTGAAATCTCCCATGATTTTTGTATGGTGGTCTACCAGACTCTTGAACTTGAGAAGAGTTTGTTTGATTAACATAGCTGAACCATTGTTTGGGGCACATATATTTATGATTGTTATGTCTTGTTGGTGTATGGTTCCCTTGAGCAATATGTAGTGTCCCTCTTTATCCCTTTTGATTAACTTTGTCTTGAAATCTATTTTATTTGATATGAGTATGGACACTTCTGCTTGTTTCCGAAGTCAATATGTGTGATATGATTTCTCCCAACCTTTCACCTTTAGTCTATATATGTCTTTTCCTATCAAATGTGTCTCCTGTAGGCAGAAAATTTTTGGGTCTTCTTTCGTGATCCATTCTACTAGCCTGTGTCTCTTAATTGGTGAGTTTAAGGCATTAACATTTAGGGTTATTTTTGAAATATGGGTTGTTCCTCCAGCCATATTTGTTTATTTATGTTACTAAACATGGTTTGTATTTCTCTTTGATTATTTTTCGCCCCTTTACTGTACTACCTCCCACTGTTGGTTTTCATTGTTATTTTCCATTTCGTCTTCCTATAATGTTTTGCCAAGGATCTTTTGAAGAGATGGTTTTCTAGCTGCAAATTCTTTTAACTTTTGTTTATCGTGGAAGGTTTTAATTTCATCTTCCATCCTGAAGCTTAAAATCGCTGGATACACAATTCTTGGTTGGAACCCAATTTCTTTCAGTGATTGAAAAATGTTATTCCAGGATCTTCTAGCTTTCAGAGTCTGTGTTGAAAGATCAGCTGTTATCCTGATTGGTTTACCCCTAAATGTAATCTGCTTCCTTTCTCTTGTAGCTTTTAAAATTCTCTCTTTATTCTGTATGTTTGGCATCTTCATTATAATATGTCTCGGTGTTTATCTCTTATGATTTTGCACATTTGGCGTCCTGTAGGCTTCTAGGATTTGGGATTCTGTCTCATTCTTCATGTCTGGAAAGTTTTCTCATATTATTTCATTGAATAGATTGCTCAATCCTGTGGATTGGACCTGTATACCTTCCTGTATCCCAATTACTCTTTAGTTTGGTCTCTTCATGTTATCCCATATTTCTTGGAAGTTCTGCTCATGGTTTCTTAACAGTCTTGCTGAGCTTTCTATGTTCTTTTCAAGTTGAAATACTTTGTCTTCATTGTCTGATGTTCTATCTTCTAAGTGATCTATTCTGCTAGTAGTATTCTCAATTGAGTTTTTAAGTTGGTTTATTGCTTCCTGCATTTCTATGATTTCTGTTTGTGTGGTTTTTATAACCTCTATCTCCCTGTATAGTTGATCTTTTGCTTCTTGGATTTGTTTATGTAATTCATTGTCAAAGTGATCTTTCATTGTCTGATTTTGCTGTCTAATGTCTCCCTGGAGACTTCAGATCATCTGAAGCAAGTATATCCTGATTCTTTATCTGACATTCCATATGCTGCAGATATTACCTCTTCTAATGTTGAGTTGACCTGCGTTGCTTGTGGTCCTTTCTTTCCTTGTCTTTCCCTACTGTTCACGTTTTTTTCGGCTTGGTGAAACTTTTGTGTTATTGAATTTTACCCCTAAATGTTTATATTGCTATTGTATTCTTGAAAAGTCTCCCTCACAGGCGTAAGCAGCGGTTCTGCCCCTCCTCCAATTGGGGCAATGTGCCTACCACACCAGCACGCCGCTGGGCCTGTTCTGCCTCTTGGTAGCTGGTCCGCCTACCTTGCAGGAGCGGGCAGTTGATCTACCCCTCTGCGGGTGCTGGTCCTGTTCAGCCAGTGGGTAACAGGTCCAGCTACCTTGCAGGCACAGGCGTCGGCTCTGCCCCTCCGCGCTCCGCTGGGCCTCTTCTGTCTGTGGGTTGCAGGGCTGCCTACATTGCAGGCGTGAGTGGCATCTCTGCCCCCCCCCCCAAACCGGGGCGATGTGTCTACCACGCTGGTAGGTCGCTGGGTCTGTTCTGCCTCTGGGTGAGAGGTCTACCTGCTTTGCAGGCACGGGCAGCGGCTCGGCCCCTCCCCAAACCTGGTTATGTGTCTAGCACCCTGGCGGGGCCTAGCACCTGGTCTGTCGGTGTTCGCAGGTCCACCTACTTCGCAGGTGCGGGGGCCGGCTCTGCCCCTCTGAAGGCAGCTGGGCCGCTTCAGCTGGTGGGTCGCAGGTTCACCTATCTTGAAGTCGCAAGGGGTGTCTCTGCCCCTCCGCGGGTGTCTGGGCCTGTTCTGCCTGTGGGTCGCATGTCCGCGTTCCTTGCAGGCGTGCAGTGGCTCTGCCCAACCCCCAACCAGGGTGATGTGTCTTTCACGATGGCGGGCCGCTAGGCCTGTTCTACGGTGGCTCGCAGGTCCGCCTACCTTACAGGCGCGGTTGGCGGCTCTGCCCCTCCCTTCTCCATGTGTTTCTAAAGTTAACAAATATGAGAATTCCTGTCTCCATTTCTCTGTACCCTATTCAGCACATGCATTTTTACATTCGCATATAGAATCCTACCTGGTATCACATGTACATACTTGTGAGGTTGCTGACTTTGCAAATACAAATTGTGAGAAGGGATCACTCCTCCTAAATGCTGTTGGAACTTACAATTCAAACTATGGGTGAGCTCCCTACTTGAACAACATTATACATAAATCGATGCTCAGAAAAATGAAGATTTTTGGATTTGTGGATGATATATAATTCATGATGTATTTCGATTGGCATATATATTGCTACTTTTTAATGTATACGTGTGTGTGTGTGTGTGTGTGTGTGTGTGTGTGCATATATATATGTATAAACTCTCCAGATTTTTCAAAATATGAAATGTATGTGTCTTATTATATACTCCCTAAATTCATTGATGTTCATGAATGTGGATTTATATTCAACTTTTCATAAGAATGTTCTCAGAAATATTAATCCACCTGAAATACATATTTGTTTCCTAATACTGAAAACTAACTTCAGTGAATGGTGCATACAAATCCTAATATTGCTATAGTAAATGACTCAGTTTAACGTCAATGCAAGTAGATTCCTATGGGACATGATATGTATTTTGACGTTCATTTTTATTCAAAACTGGTACATTAATATTTCTTCAGTTTTTGCACATAATAGAATACATATTTCATTCACAAATTCACAAATTTATTAGCATTTTTTTCACTTTCAATTACTTCCTGCTTCAGAACATATGTATTCCCCCAGGTTTCTTGACTGCTCTTTTAATGAGACTTCTTTCCAAGCACATTATTTTCAATTTCCATAATCATTTTAGAAGCAAAGCTCACACACACTTCATGATAAACCATAACAGTGATATTACCATTAGATGTATAACTGGTTGGAATGATTGTATGAATATCAATATAAGATTTCCAATATATATTCAGATATCAATTCAATCCATTATTTAAATTTGGAACCAGTTATATTATTTATTCACAGTATGGTCTATTCATGCATTATCTTTATATTCATATAACACAGAGTATACCTATTTGTACCCACAATACTAAATTATATGTCTTCAAAATATTCCTCCCAGAAATGGTGGAAGAAATACTCATGTCACCTGATCTATATATACATTAATCACAGTAATATTGTGGAAACAAAAAGCAAGGTCACACTTATGATTGTACCAAATCCTAAATGGAAAGTGAGCATGGATTAAAAAAAAAATCCATGTCCAGGTTGCCTAATGCTCTCAAAAGTGAATCCTATTGGTGACTATATATTTGTTTCTTCCTGAAATTACATATTCAACCTCAACCCTGTTGAAAATGTCTAATCCTATCACTCACTTTATACTTTGCCTGATTTCCTAATGTCTCTATTGAAATCTGATTTCCTGTATTTTTTCCCCAGTTCATCATTATGACTGACTCTTCACATGTGCTGACATTTACTTTCACTCTCTACCCAAAACCCTATTGCTAAAGATCTTTTGGTCCAAATGCTATACACACTCTTCATTCTAAATCTACCGAATATCTTCCTAATCCACCAACTATCCCTTTTGGACTGGATTTTCTCTTAGACATTCAATCATCCAAAAGACAAGGTCCTATGCCATTGTATATCAATTAATCTGAGACACCTGTGCAGAACATAATTCAAAACTAAGAATCCCAATAGTGGGGCCAATTCCCTTCTGTGCTTCAAAAATTACCTAGATTTCTTTTTTCATACTTATATTTCACCTATATATTCTTGAAAATATAGCAAAATTCCAATACCATTATTCATCCAAGAGAATGATTCCTAACCCAAATGGAAGCTGTTATTAACCTTAACCATACAATGTTTCCTCAATCTAACTTTACAGAAGAGGAGGGACAGAATTAGTCTTCCAATACAGGAGTGTAGGGGATCTTCCACCTGCTGAGAACCTCAAAGTTCCATGCAGAAATGATCCCTGGAGAAGATGTAGGCAGCTATGAAGGACCTGAGAGAGCAAAAGTCATCTTCCATGGCAAACAACCCGGTCAGGATGAAGGGATGTGTCAGAATAAGCCTCACTCTTCTTAATGTAGAGAAGATGGACCAAACCAGTCCAGTGTAGACAGCTGTTCCCGGCTGCCTATGGTTGATATACAATCCTCAGTTGTGAACGTATCACAGGAAATAGGGGCAGCCTCCATCTCATGGGAACCTTGGAAGCAAATTTTAGGACAAAGTGGTTTCCAAAGCAGTGACCTCATTCAGTTCACAAAGGAGGTGACCTTCCTCACTTCTTTGGTGATAGAACTCTCTGAACTTGGGATCCAGGAAGCCAGGCTACCAGAGGCAGTCCCAGTACCATTCCCAGTGGGCTCACTTATTTGGATTTACCAAGAACAGAGTCAGTCTTTCTTGGTACCTACTGATGTGAGAATGGCCAAATTTCAGGAGAGCTCAGAAGAGGGGCCTTTCCTGAGAAAGCAGGAAGTTGCTCACAGCTGGCTCCTGACCACTTCACATATTTGGCCAAAAAGACCAGATCTGAGACAGGACAGAACATTTCAGTGAACATAATAAGGCTCACAAGTCAGAGGACACTCCGGATAGTCACAGACCTCTTTGGGGGAAGGAGGTGCCTTTGTGGGTGTGGGTGTGAGTTTGTGGTTTGGTCTCATTTTCTGAGAATAGGTAAAAAAGGCGGTTGTTTGGTTTGGAGTGGACTGTTCCTAGTAAGTCGTTTCACAAAGTGAGTGTTTCTATGTCTGTGTATCCCACTGTGTCTGTGGTTGTAGACATTTGAAAAGAGAATTCATCAATGGATGTGTCCTGTTTAGTAGAAACCTACCCAGCATTCATTCTGCCCAATTCATGAATGGACTGTGGCTTCCCTTATGGATGGGCAACACCTACTAATTTCCTAAGTTCCTGTTTTCTTCCTGATTCTGGCCACTCTCCA
Source organism: Callospermophilus lateralis (assembly GCF_048772815.1). Lineage (NCBI taxonomy): Eukaryota > Metazoa > Chordata > Mammalia > Rodentia > Sciuridae > Callospermophilus > Callospermophilus lateralis. The sequence continues at coordinate 473,631 of NW_027511113.1, forward strand.
GAATAGGCTCATGGTTTTGTGTCCAAGATATGTACCACCTCCAAGCTCTGTGACAAGGCCATGTAATGGATAGCTAAAGGGAATGGCTAGCATCTCAAAAAACTCAGATATCAGTGTGACCAGGAAAGCCTCAGTGGAGAAACTCTGCTTTGGGTTTTTTGCTAACCAATTCTTCTCTTCCCCTGAATGTGAGGAAGGTCTTGGCCTCAAGACACCGCTTTGTGAAGCCTGAAGAAAACAGTTTTAAAATGGAAATAAATGGGCATCACCTGTGGCTCTTTGTTAATTTCTTTGGAAATGGATGTGTCGGAATCAGTCTCTTGGCCCTGTGTGAGGCTGTGGCTTAGGTTCTCAGCACCTGATGCATCTAAAGAATGATCCCATGTGTGCATCCAAAACCAAAATGGGAAAAAGATCAGTAATTGTTGATGAAGTCTCTCGCCTTCCTCTCTTAGGTTCCTGACCACCATCAAGTGAGAATAGAGATCCTTTGAATCAAATGAGTTCTTCTAAGCCCTGCAAAGGCTATCCAATACATGCTTGTGTTTTCTCATGACTCCAAATCACATAAAGAATCTATACCTGACAGTCAGTAGGCCTCAAATTGGAGAAGCAGAGCAGTATTAAAGGAAGGCATTTTTGATCCCTTGTGGTTCACAGGAAGGGTGTACAGGCCACCTTGCCTTTAGGAAAATGACGGGCAAGCAAGGTTATTTGGACTCTGTGTTGGGCTGCGCCCCTCATGGAAACATCCAGCCAGAGGTTATGAGGAGTGTCTATATGGAAGAAGATGAGGGCCATGTGGGAGTGTTTTGGTTTTAATTGTGGTTATTTGTGTGGAAGTTGGAAGCGATGACTGGGTCCACCTGGGCTTGAATTCTGGTGTGATACCCTATAGAGACTGAGTCCTGGAACTGACCTCAGAGAAGTATTGCCATGAATTGTGTTGGGATATTAGGAGGCCACACATGAGAGTCACCATTGGAAACTGAGATCTATTCCCAGTGTGGCTTTCCACAGAGCACTGGGAATCTCAGCCAAGGTATCACATAATTTTATTCTGAAACACTTGGCAGCAATAGTAGAGAGTCAAAACACAAATGCACTTCACATTGTAGACCTCAATGGGCCTGTCTTCATGTGGCCATTTGGCCACTCTTTGGGAAGTCTTGGCAGTGAGAGTTCTCCAGATCTTTCTTTGAAATGAGCTTCTAAACCATTTAATGGTTACCGAATTAAATGAAACACTCAGTGCCTCCAACTTCAACCTTGAAAGATGGGCTCGATAAATACCATGAAATTTTTGAATTTCCCATATCCAGGAGGCACTGGAGAACCATTGGATATCCTGTTGGTGATCATGAGTGTACCAGACAGTGCCTTGATTGGCTGGGTTTCACGAAAATGGTGTAGAACAGAGATTCCAGTAAGTTGGAGCCTGCTGAATAGTGGGCCTAGAGCAAAGGTGGGCATGTGTGAGATAAAACATCTCTGGTGCTTCCATGTGGATTTCCCAATGGCTTCCAAATGGCTTGTGACTGACATGGTGCAGCCAGCAGACCCTTATATGTAAATGATTCTTGTTATATGGGTAAGTTTCAGGGCAATGTTCAGAATCAGGTTCCTATGGTCAAGGGGTCAAGCTATGTTGGACAGAAGCCTGGTTTGTGCATTCTCCTGCAGACCCTGTCCCACCACACGTGACAGAACTCCCTCCAGCACTGTGTCCCAGGTGAACTCCTTGTATTTCGTGAAGCAAATACTGAACTCCCAGTGTAGCAGCAAAAAATATCACAAAAATTGGAGGATGATCAAATGGTTTCACAGTCCACATGAGGAGACACTTAGCCCCAAGTGGCCACAGTTGACCCCGAAAGAGAGAATTCAGCAATGCTGCCTCATGATCATTGGTAAATAAGAAAGCATCTCCTCCAGGTCACATAGATGCAGACCCAGCTTTTATGGTCTCACTACAAAAAAAGCTAAAGCTCCTGACAACAACATATATTTCAAGAGCCCAACATCAGAGCCAGTTTTTAAAGAAGCCTTTAGGCTAGCAGAGCTCCATGTTTTTGGAGTGTTTACATTGTCCCTTACTTTTGGAATCTCGCCTTCTACCTGCAAGTTTGTGAACTCCTGAGCATATTAAATTCCAGATATGTATTCACAGATTTTCTTACTCATCTCCTCTACATGTGTTACTTGGGACGAAGTTAAGGTCAAGGCATTGTTGTGGATGAGAGTCGGAAGATTTTGTGTAGCACATATTTGCATACACATTGGATTCATTTTCCAATTTTCCTTTCGAAATACTGAATCCCTGAAACTAACCCATACCCTACAAGACTCTGACAACTAATCCTAACGTTATGGAGAAAAATAACCCAAACAGAGCAGAAATACAAACATATCAGAGGAGGCATGGTGTACCATTGAATTAACTTTTCCATTATATAGGGAAGGAGTTTTAAATCTAGTCAATTTTTTGTTGAAAGAGTTGTCCATGTATTTTTAAACTTATCAAATATGTGAATTCCTGTCTCCCACATTTCTTTGTATCCTATTCAGCACATGTATTTTTATATGCACATATAGAATTGTACCTTGTATCACATATATATTCTTGTGAGGTGGCTGACTTGGCAGATACAAATTGTGAGAAAAGTTCACTCGTCCTAAACGCTGTTGGAACTGAAAACTCAACCTATGGGTGAGCTTCCTAGTTGAACAACATTATACATAAATCCATGTTCAGTAAAATGAATATTTTTGGATACGTGGATGATATATATTTCATGATGAATTTCGATTGGCATATATATTGCTAGTTTTTAATGTCTGTGTGTGTTTGTGTATATATATATATATATATATATATATATATATATATATATATATATATATATACTGTCAAGATTTTTCAAAATATGAAATATATGTGTATTTTGGCCACTCTTTGGGAAGCCTTACCTGTGAGAGTTCTCTAGAGATTTCATTGAAATGATTTTCCTCAACATTTAATGGTTCCTGAATGAATTGAAACCCACAGTGCCTCTAAGTTCATCCTTGAAAAATGGCTCTATAAATACCATGAAATTCCCCTGACCAGGTGGCACTGGAGAACCTTTGGATGTCTTGTTGCTGATCATGAGTGTACCAGACAGTGCCTTGACTGACTCGATTTCATGAAAATTGTGCAGAACAGAGATGCCAGTAAGTTGGAGAGTGCTGAGATGTGGGCCCAGAGCTGTGGTGTGCAGGTGTATGATAAAACATCTGTGGTGGGGCCATTTGGGTCTGCCATTGACTTCCAAATGGCTTGTGGCTTACATGGTGCAGCTAGCCGACCCTTATCTGTAAAGGCATCTTGTTATATGTAAAGGTTTCAGGACAATGTTCAGAATCAGTTTGCTATGGATAATGTTGCAAGTTATGTGGGATAGAAGTCTGGTTGGTGAATTCTCCTGTAGACCCTGACCCTCCACACGTGACAGAACTCGCTCCAGCACTGTGTCCCAGTTGAACTCCTTGTATTTCATGAAGGAAAAACCAAAAGCCCAGTGCAGCAGCAAGAAACACCACGAAAATTGTAGGATGGCCAATTGGCTTCACAGTCAAGACGGGGAGACACTTACCCCTCCGTGGCCACAGTTTACCTTCAAAGGAAGAATTGAGCACTGCTGCCTCATGTTCTTTTGGAAAATAAGAAACCATGTCCTCCAGGTCAGATAAATGAAGACCCATCTTTGATGGTATCACTACAAAGGAAGCTAAAGCTCCTGACAACAACATATATTTCAAGTGCCCAACCTCAGAGGCAGTTTCTCAAGAAGTCTTTAGGCCAGCAGAGTTCCATGAATTTGGACTGTTTATCCTGTCCCTTAAGTTTGAAAACTCCTCTAAAATGCCCAAGCTTGTGAACTCCTGAGCATTTTCCATTCCAGATATGTATTCACAGATTTTCTAACTCTTGTCCTCTAATTGTGTCTTACTTGGGTGAAGGTAATGTCAAGGCATTGCTCTGAATGAGAGTGGAAAGTTTTTTTGTAGCGCATATTTGCATACACAATGGATTCATTTTCCTTTATTTCCATTTGAATTACTGAATCCATGACACTAATGCATACCCTACTAGACTCTGACTACTAATGCTAATATGATGGAGAAAAATAACCCAAACAGAATAGAAATACAAGCAGTTCAGAAGAGGCATGGTGTATAGTTGGACTTGCCTTTTGCATGATAAAGGGTAGTTGTTAAAAATCTGGTTAATTTTTAATTGATATAGTTCTCCATGTGTTTTGAAAGGTATCAAATATGTGAATTCCTGTCTCCCTTTCTCTGTTGCCTATTCAGCACATGTATTTTTATATGCACAAATAGAATCCTACCTGGTACCACACGTACATTATTGTGAGGTGGCCTACTTGGCAGATACAAATTGTGAGAAGAGATCACTCCTCCTAAACGCTGTAGGAACTGAAAATGCAACCTATGCGTGAGCTTCCTAGTTGAACAACATTACACATAAATCCATGTTAAGTAAAATAAATATTTTTGGATCTGTGTATGATATGTATTTCATGATGAATTTTGATTGGCATATATATTGCTACTTTTTAATATCTCTGTATGTGTTTTGTGAAAAATCTGCGCTCTATAGATTATTCAAAATATGAAATATATGTGTCTTATTATACACTCCTTAAATTCATTCATGTTCATGTATGAGACCACGGCTCATGCAACAGCAAAAGACATTTATTGAGGATCCAATCCAGTATGCTAGGGCTCCGTGGTCACTTAAGAAGGGAGAGCAGCCCAGATCTCCGAGCTGAGGTTGAGCAGTGCTTAAGTACACTTTTTGGGGAGGGCGAGACTTTACATATATCACAGTATCTTTTAACAAATCATCATACACTGCGGGAAAATCAAACAACAAATCCTAAACATGATTAGTTCATTCATTGGTGGGAACATGTCAGGCAGGAGGGATAGGTCAGTTCTACAGCGGGGTACAGATTCAAATTGATTAGATTAGGCCCTGCGATGCATATGTGCCAAGCCACACAGGGTCCTAGGTTATTAAACAACCAGGCGATCAGGGGGAATATTTACTGGGCAGTCCAGAAATTGTCCTACAAGTAACAGGAATTTCAGATTTTTCATGTAGCATAGGAACTTAACAATACCTGGTCCTTTACATTTTAAATCAGGCCTTGAATCTTAGAAACTTTACAAACCCGGTCTTTTACACTTTAACTTTTACACTTTAATTTCAATTTCTTTTACCCTTAAAGATCACTCCTGGTTCACAAGAAGGGTGTCCAAGCCACCCTGACTTTAGGCAAATGAGGGGCAAGGGAGCTTATTTTGGACACTGTCTTGGGCTGTGCCCCTCATGGAAACCTCCAGCCATATGTTATGATGAGTGTCTTTATGGAAGAAGATGAGGGTCATGTAGGAGTGTTTTGGTTTTAATTGTGGTCATTTGTGTGGCGGTTGGAAGAGATGACTTGGTCCACCAGGGCTTGAACTCTGCTCTGATACTCCTTAGAGACTGAGTTCTGGAACTGACTTGAGAGAAGTATTGCCATGAATTGTTTTGGGATTATAGGAGGCCACACATGAGATTAGCCCTTGGAAACTGAGATCTAGGCCCAGGGTGGCTTTCCACCGAGCACTGGGAATCTCAGCCAGGGTAACACATGATTTCTTTACTGAAAGACTTGGAAGTCATAGTTGAGACTCAAAACACACATGTACCTCATATTGTAGACCTCAATGAGCCTGGCTTCATGTGAACTTTTGGGCACTCATTGGGAAGCCTTGCCTGTGAGAGTTCTTCAGAGCTTTCATTGAAATGAGCTTACTCACCATTTAATGGTTCCTGAATGAACTGAAACCCACAGTGCCTCCAACATCATCCTTGAAAAATGGCTATATAAATACCATGAAATTTTTGAAATTTCCATGACCAGGTGGCACTGGAGAAACTTTGGATGTCCTGTTGCTGATCATGTGTGTACCAGACAGTTCCTTGATTGACTGGTTGTCATGAAAATGGTATAGAACCGAGATGTCAGTAAGTTGGAGCCTGCTGATTATTGGGGCTAGAGCAGTGGACTATACGTTTGTGAATAAATATCTGTGGTGGGACCACGTGGATCTGGCTTTGGCTTCCAAAATACTTGTGATTGATATGGTGCAGGCAGCAGACCCTTATATGTAAAGGCATCTTGTTTTATTGAGAGGTTTCAGGGCAATGTTCAGAATCTGGTTGCTATAGTCAAGGGGAAAGCTATGTGGGATAGACCCATGTTTCGAACATTCTCCTGAAGACCCTGACCAATCACACGTGTCAGAGCTCCCTCCAGAATTGTGTCCCAGTTGAACTCCTTGTATTTCATTAAGCCAATTCCAAACTCCCAGTGCAGCAGTAAGAAACACCACAAAAATGGAGGATGACCAAATGGCTTCACAGACCACACGGGGAGACACTTAACTCCCAGTGGCCACAGTTTACCAAGAAAGAATTCAGAACTGCTGCCTCATGTTCATTAGAAAATAAGGAACCATTTCCTCCAGGTCACATAGATGCAGACCCACATTTGATGGTGTCACAATGAGGAAGCTAAATCTCCTGACAACTTCATATATTTCATGTTCCCAACCTGGGAGGCATTTTCTCAAGAAGTCTTAAGGCCAGCAGAGCTCCAAGTTTGTGGAGTGTTTAACCTCTCCCTTACTTTTGGAAACTGCTCTACCACATCCAATGTTGTGAACTCCTGAACATTTTCAGTTCCACATATGTAATCACAGGTTTTTGAACTCCTCTCCACTAATTGTGTCTTACTTGGAGTGAAGTTAATGTAAAGGAATTGTTCTGGATGAGAGTGGCAAGATTTTTGTGTAGCACATATTTTCATACACATTAGATTTATTTTCCTATTTTCATTTGAAATACTGATCCCCGACACTAACACATACCCTAATAGACTCTGACTACTAATGCTAATATGATGGATAAAAAGAAAACTAACAGAATAGAAATACAGGCCTTTAATAGGAGGCAGGGTATATACTTGGAATTGCCTTCTGCTTTATCAAGGGTATGTGTTATAAATCTTGTCAAATTTTCATTGTAATATTTCTCCATGAGTTTTATATGTATATATATATATATATATATATATATATATATATATACTCTCTAGATTTTTCAAAATATGAAAAACATGTGTCTTATTAAACACTATCTAAATTCATTCATATTCATGTATGTGGATATAAAATCAACTTTTCATAAGATTATTCTCAGAAACATTCAACCACCTGAAATACATATTTGTTTCCTCGTCCTGAGAACTAACTTCAGTGATTCGTGCTTACAAACCCTAATATTTTTACAGTAACTGACACAGTTTATCATCAAAGCAAGTAGATTCCTATAGGACATGATGTGTATATTGATGTTCATTTTTATTCAACAATGGGACATTAAAATTTCTTCATTTTATGCACATCGTAGGATATATATTTCCTCCACAGGTTAGCAAATATATAGGCATTTGTTTCACTTTCAATCACTTCCTGCTTCAGAACACATGTATTCCTCCATGTTTCTTGACTGGTCTGTTCATGAGACTTCTATCCAAACACATTATTTTCGATTTCCTTTATCACTTTAGAAGCAAAACGGACACACACTTCATGATAAACCATCACTGTAATATCACCATTAGATGTATTACTGGTTGGAATGAATGATTATATATCAATAAAAGATTTTTTATATATTTTCTGATATCAATTCAATACATTGTTTAAAGTGTAACAAGTTATATTATTTATTCACAGTATGGTCTATTCATGCATTATCTCTATATTCATAGACACAGGGTACACCTGGTTGTACCCCCAATACTAATCTATACATATTTGAAATTTTGCTCCCAGAAATGGTGGAAGAAATACTCATGTCACCTGATCTACATATGCATGTTATCACTGTAATATTCTGGACACAAAATGCAAAAGCTACACGTATGATTGTACCAAAGCCTAAAGGTAAACTGAACATGGATTACTAAAAACATCCCTGACCAGGTTGCCTAATGCTCTCAAATGTCAATACTATTGCTGGCTACATATTTGTTTCTTCCTAAGATTATATATTCAACCTCAAAACTGTTGAAAATGTTTAATTTTTTCACTCACTTGATACTTTTGCCTGATTTCCTAATGTCTCTATTGATATCTACTTTCCTAAATATTTTCCGCAGTTCAACATTGTGACTGACACTTCACATGTGCTGACATTGACATTCACTCTGTAACGGAAACACTATTGCTAAAGATCTTTGGTCCAAATCCTATACTCGCTCTTCTTCCGAAACATACTGACTATCTTCCTGATCCTATCGACTATCCCTTTTTGAGTAGATGTTCTCTACTACATTCAATCATCCAAGGTACAAGATCCTATGCCATTGTATATCGATTTTTCTGAAACATGTATCTAGAACGTAATTCAAAGCTACGTATCACAATCAGTTGCCCAATGCATTTCTGAGCTTCAAATCTTACCTAGATTTCTGTTTTCATACTTATATTTTATCTCTATATTCCTATAAATATTGCAGGTTCCCAATACCATTATTCATCCCGCATAATGATTCCTTACCCAAATCAAACCTGTTATTAACCCTAACCATACACTGTTGCTTCAATCTAAAATTACAGAAGAGCAGGGACAGAGTTCGCCTTACAATACAGGAATGTAGGGTATCTTCCAACTGCTGAGAACCTCAAAGTTCGATGCAGAAATAATCCCTGGAGAAGATGTCAGCAGCTATGAAGGACCTGTGAGAGCAAAAGCCATCTTCAATGGCAAACAATCTAGACAGGAAAAAGGGATGTGTATGCATCAGCCTCTCTCTTTTTAATGTAGAGAAGAATGACCTAACCAGACCTGCATGGAGAGCTGTTCCCAGGTGCCTATTTTGATATACAATTGAAACTAGTCAAATTTTCAAAGGAAGTAGGGGCAGCCTCTATCTAACGGAACCCTTGGAAGCAACGGTTAGGGCAAAGTTGTTGCCAAGGCAGTGACCTCTTTCAGTTCCTGAAGGAAGTGTCCTACCTAACTTCCTTGGTGATGGAACATTCGGAAATTTTGATGCAAGAAGCCAGGCACTGAGAGCCAGTCCCAGTCCCTGTCCCAGTGGGCTCACTTGTTTGGATTTACCAAGTACAGATCAGACCTTCTTGGTACCTACTGATGTGAGGATGGCCAAATGTCAGTAGAGCTCTGAAGAGAAGCTTTTCCTGAGATAGCAGGTAGTGGCTAACGGTTGGCTCCTCAAAGCATCATAGAGTTGGCCAAGGAGACAAGATCTGAGACAGGAGAGGCCATTTTGTGGGGAACATAGTATGGCCCACCAGTCAGAAGACATTCCGGATAGTTACAGACCTACTTTTGGGAAGGAGGTGCCTTTGTGTGTGGGTGTGAGTTTGCGGTTTTGTCTCATGTTCTGAGAATAGGTAGGAAAGGTGGTTGGTTTGGTTTGGAGTCGACTGTTTCTAGTTAGTCTTTTGACAAGGCGACTTTCTATGTCTGTGTATCCACTGTGTCCGTGGTTTTAGACATTAGAAAAGAGAATGCATCAATGGAGGTGTCCTGTCTAGTAGAAAGCTTCCCAGAATTCATCCTGCTCAATTGATGAATGGACTGTGGTTTGCCTTATGGATCTTAAACACCTACTAACATCCTAAGTTCCTGTTTTCTTCCTGAATTCTGGCCACTCTCCAGAATAGGCTCATGATTTATTGTGCAAGATATGTACCACCTCCAAGCTCTGTGACATGTCCATGTTCTTGATAGCTGAAGGGAATGGGAACATCTCAGAAAACTCAGACATCAGTGTGAACAGTAAAGTCTCAGTGGAGAAACCCTGCTTTGGTCCATTTGCTTAACTATGGTACTATTGCCTTGAATGTCAGGAAGGTCTTTGCCTCAGGCCACCCTTTTGTGAAGCCTGAAGAAACAGTTTTCAAATGAAAATGAATGGGCATCTCCTGTGCCTCTTTGCTTAATTGCTTTGAAAAGGATGGTGTCTTAATCAGACACTAGGCCCTGTTTGAGGCTGTGGCTAAGATTCTCAGCTCCTGATAGATGTAAAGAAGATCCCATGTGTGCATCCAAAACCAAAATGGCAAAAAGATCAGTCATTGTAGATGAAGTCTCTTGCCTTCCTCTGATAGGTTCCGCAACTCCATCAAGTGAGAATAGGATTCCTATGGGTCAAATGAGTTATTCAAATCCTGCAGAAGTACTTGGGTTCTCTCATGATGCCAAATCACATAATGAATCTATACCTGACTGTCAGTAGGCCTCAAATTGGAGAAGCAGAGCAGCATTAACAGCAGGCCTATTTGATCACTCCTGGTTCAAAGGAAGGGTGTCCAGGCCACACTGAATTTAGACAAATGGGGGGCAAGGGTGCATATTTTGGACATTGTCTTTGGCTGCGCCCCTCATGGAAACCTCCAGCTAGAGTTTATGATGAGTGTCTATACGGCTGAAGATGAGGGCCATGTGGGAATGTTTTGGTTTTAATTGTGGTCATTTGTGTGGCGGTTGGAAGAGATGACAGGGTCCACATGGTCTTGAACTCAGGTGTGATTCCTCTTAGAGACTGAGTTCTGGAACTGACCTCAGAGAAGTATTGCCATTAATTGTGTTGGCATTGTAGGAGGCCACACATGAGAGTTGCCTTTGAAACCTGAGATCTAGGCCCAGGATGGCTTTCCTCAGAGAACTGAAAATCTCAGCAAGGATATCGCATAATTTTATTCTGAAAAACTTGACAGCCATAGTTAAGAGTCAAAAGACACATGGACCTCCCGTTGTAGACCTCCATAGGCCTTGCTTCATGTGACCTTTTGGCCAGTGTTTGGGAAGCCTTGCCTGTTAGAGTTCCTCAGAGCTTTCATTGAAATGAGCTTTATCCCCATGTAATGGTTCCTTGAAGAATGGAAACCCCAAAGTGCCTCCAACTTCATTCTTGAAAAATGGATAGATAAATACCATGATATTTTTGAAATTCCCAATGACCAAGTGGCACTGGAGAACCATTGGATGTTCTGTTGCAGACAGTGGCTTGATTGTTGTGTTACAGACAGTGCCTTGATTGACTGGGTTTCATGAAAATGGTGCAGAACAGAGATGCCAGTAAGTTGGAGCCTGCTGAGTAGTGGGCCTAGAGCAGTGGTGGGCAGGTGTGTGATAATACAACTGTGGTGTCGCCATGTGGATCTGCCATTGGCTTCCAAATAGCTTGTGACTGACTTGGTACAGCCAGCAGACCATTATATGAAAAGGCATCTTGTTATATGGAGAGGTTTCAGGGCAATGTTCACAATCAAGTTGCTATGGTCAAGGGGGCAAGTTATGTGGGATAGAACCCTGGTTGGTGAATTCTCCTGCACACCCTGACCCAACACACGTGACAGAACTCCCTCCAGCCCTATATCCTAGTTGAACTCCTTGTATTTCATGAAGCAAATACCAACCTCCCATTGCAGCATCAAGAAACACCACAACCTCGCCAGCACTTGTTGTTGTTTGATTTCATAATGGCTGCCAATCTTACTGGAGTGAGAAAAGGGTTCTCTTGTACATTGCTGGTGGGGCTGCAAATTGGTGCGGCCAATTTGGAAAGCAGTATGGGGATTCCTGGGAAAGCTGGGAATGGAACCACCATTTGACCCAGCTATTGCCCTTCTCGGACTATTCCCTGAAGACCTAAAAAGAGCGTATTACAGGGATACTGCCACATCGATGTTCATAGCAGCACAATTTACAATAGCTAGATTGTGGAACCAACCCAGATGCCCTTCAATGGATGAATGGATTAAAAAAATGTGGCATCTATACACCATGGAGTATTACGCAGCACTAAAAAATGACAAAATCTTGGAATTTGCAGGGAAATGGATGGCACTAGAGCAGATTATGCTTAGTGAAGCTAGCCAATCCCTAAAAAACAAATACCAAATGTCATCTTTGATATAATGAGAGCAACTAAGAATAAAGCAGGGAGGAAGAGCAGGAAGAAAAGATTAACATTAAACAGAGACATGAGGTGGGAGGGAAAGGGAGAGAAAAGGGGAATTGCATAGAAACGGAGGGAGACCCTCATTGTTATACTAAATTACATATAAGAGGTTGTAAGTGGAATGGGAAAATAAACAAGGTGAGAAATGAATTACAGTAGAAGGGGTAGAGAGAAGATGGGAGGGGAGGGGAGGGGGGATAGTAGAGGATAGGAAAGGTAGCAGAATACAACAGTTACTATTATGGTATTATGTAAAAATGTGGATGTGTAACCCATGTGATTCTGCAATCTGTACTTGGGGCAAAAAAGGGAGTTCATAACTCACTTGAAGCTAATGTATGCTAATGTATGAAATATGATATGTCAAGAGCTTTGTAGGGTTTTGAACAACCAATAAAAAAATAAAATTAAAAAAAAAAGAAAGAAACACCACAAAAAGGGCAGGATGACCAAATGGCTTCACAGTCCACTCAGGGAGACAATAAGCTTCCAGTGGCCACAGTTTACCAACAAAGAGAGAAATCAACACTGGTACCACATGTTCAATGGAAAATAAGAAACGATGTCCTCCAGGTCACATAGATGCAGATCCAGGTTTGATGGTCTCACCAGAAATGAAGCTAAAGCTCCAGACAACAAGATATATTTCAAGTGTCCAAACTCAGAGGCAGGTTTACAAGAAGGCTATTGGCCAGAAGAGTTCCATGTTTGTGGAGTGTTTACACAGTCAATTACTTTTGGAAACTCCTCTACCACCTCCAAGGTTGTGAACTCCTGTGCATTTTCCATTCCAGATATGTATTCACAGATTTTCTAACTCTTCTCTTCGAATTGCATCTTACATGGGGTGAAGGTAATGTCAAAGGATTTATCTGGATGAGAGTGGGAAGACTTTTGTGTAGGACATATTTGCATACATATTGGATTCATTTTCCAATTTTCCATTTCAAATACTTTATCTCTGACACTAAACCACACCCTACTAGTCTCTGACTACTAATCCTAATATGAGGCAGAAAAATAACCCAAACATAATAGAAATACAAGCAGTTCAGAGGAGGCATGGTGTATAGTTGGACTTGCCTTTTGCATTTTAAAGGTTAGGGGTTATAAATCTAGACAATTTTTTGTTGCAATAGTTGTCCATGTGGTTTTAAAGATAACAAATATGTGAATTCTCGTCTCTCTTTCTCTGTAGCCTACTCAGCAAATATATTTTTATATACACATAGAGAATCCTACCTGGTACTACACGTACATTCTTGTGAGGTGGCTAACTTGGCAGATACAAATTGAGAGAAAAGATCACTCCTTCTAAATGTCGTTGGAACTGAAAATTCAACCTATGGGTGAGCTTCCTAGTTGAACAAAATTATACACAAATCCATGTTCAGTACAATGAATATTTTTGGATCTGTGGATGATATATATTTCATGGTGAATTTTGATTGGCATATATTGCTATTTTTAATGTCTCTGGGTGTGTATGTGTGTGTGTCTGTGTGTGTGTATATATATATATATATATATATATATATATATATATATATACACTCTCTCCTTCTATTTTTCAAAATATGAAATATATGTGTCTTATATACACTCCCTAATTTTATTCATGTTCATGAATGTGGATTTATAATCAACTTTTCACAAGATTATTCTCAAAAAATTTCATCCACCTGAAATACATATTTGTTTCCTAGTACTGAAAACTAACTTCAGTGAATGGTGCATACAAATCCTAATATTTCTATAGTAACTGACACAGTTTATCATCAATGCAAGTAGATGCCTATGGGACATGATGTGTTTATCGATGTTCATTTTTATTCAACACTGGGACATTACAATTTCTTCAGTTTATGCACATCATAGGATATATATTTCCTCCACAGGTTAGCAAATTTATAGGCATTTGTTTCACTTTCAATCACTTCCTGCTTTAGAACACATGGATTCCTCCATGTTTCTTGACTGATCTTTTCATGAGATTTCTTTCCAAACACATTATTTTCGAATTCCTTTATCACTTTTGAAGCAAAACGGACACACACTGCATGATAAATCATAACTATAATATCACTATTAGATGTATAACTGGTTGGAATGAATGATTTTATATTAATATAATATTTCTTATGTATTTTCAGATATCAATTCAATACATTTTGTAAAGTGGAACCAGTTATATTATCTATTCACAGTATGGTCTATTCATGCATTATCTCTATATTCATAGACACAGGTTACACCTCTTTGTACCCCCAATACTAATTTATACATCTTCAAAATATTGCTCCCAGAAATGGTGGAAGAAATACTCATGTCACCTGATCTACATATGCATGTTATCACAGTAGTATTCTGGACACAAAATGCAAAAGTCACACGTATGACTGTAACAAAGCCTAAACGGAAACTGAACATGGATTACTAAAAACATCCATGTCCAGGTTGCCTAATGCTCTCAAATGATCATCCTGTTGGTGACTACATATTTGTTTCTTCCTAAGATTATATATTCAACCTCAATACCATTGAAAATGTCTAATTTTTTCACTCACTTTGTACTTTGCCTGATTTCCTAATGTCTCTATTGATATCTACTTTCCTACATATTTTCTCCAGTTCAACATTGTGACTGACCCTTCACATGTGCTGACATTGACATTCACTCTCTAACCGAAACCCTATTGCTTATGAACTTTGGTCCAAATCCTATACTCACTCTTCTTCCGAAACATACTGACTATGTTCCTGATCCTATCGACTATCCCTTTTTGAGTAGATGTTCTCTACTACATTCAATCATCCAAGGTACAAGATCCTATGCCATTGTATATCGATTTTTCTGAAACATGTATCTAGAACGTAATTCAAAGCTACGTATCACAATCAGTTGCCCAATGCATTTCTGAGCTTCAAATCTTACCTAGATTTCTGTTTTCATACTTATATTTCATCTCTATATTCCTATAAATATTGCAGGTTCCCAATACCATTATTCATCCCGCATAATGATTCCTTGCCCAAATCAAACCTGTTATTAACCCTAACCATACACTGTTGCTTCAATCTAAAATTACAAAAGAGCAGGGACAGAGTTCGCCTTACAATACAGGAATGTAGGGTATCTTCCAACTGCTGAGAACCTCAAAGTTCGATGCAGAAATGATCCCTGGAGAAGATGTAGGCAGCTATGAAGGATCTGAGAGAGCAAAATCCATCTTCATGGCAAACAACCTGAACAGGACGAAGGGATGTGTATGCATCAGCCTTTCTCTTCTTAATGTAGAGAAGATGGACCTAAGCAGGCCTGCGTGGAGAGCTGTTCCCAGGTGCCTATTTTGATATACCATTGTAACAAGTCAAATTGTCACACAAAGTAGGAGCAGCCTCCATCTCATGGAACCCTTGGAAGCAACGGTTAGGACAAAGTTGTTGCCAAGGCAGTGACCTCATTCAGTTCCTGAAGGAAGTGTCCTAGCTAACTTCCTTGGTGATGGAACTCTCTGAAATTGTGATGCAAGAAGCCAGGCACCGAGAGCCAGTCCCAGTCCCAGTCCCAGTGGTCTCACTTGTTTGTATTTACCAAGTACAGATTCAGACCTTCTTGGTACCTACTGATTTGAGGATGGCCAAATGCCAATTGAGCTCTGAAGAGAGGCCTTTCCTGAGATAGCAGGTAGTGGCTAACTGCAGGCTCCTCAAAGCATCACAGAGTTGGCCAAGGAGACAAAATCTGAGAGAGGAAAGGCCATTTCGAGAGGAACATAGTATGGCCCACCAGTCAGAGGACACTCCAGATAGTCACAGATCCACTTTTGGGAATGAGGTGACTTTATGTGTGTGGGTGTGAGTTTGTGGTTTTGTCTCATATTCTGCGAATAGGTAAAAAAGGTGGTTCGTTTGCTTTGGAGTCTACTGTTGATAGTAACTCTTTTGACAAGGCGAGTGTTTCTATGTCTGTGTATCCACTGTGTCCGTGGTTTTAGACATTAGAAAAGAGAATGCATCAATGGAGGTGTCCTGTCTAGTAGAAAGCTTCCCAGCATTCATCGTTCATAAGTGATGAATAGACTGTGGCTTGTCTTATGGATAGGAAACAACTACTAACTTCCTAAGTTCCGGTTTTCTTCCTGAATTCTGGCCACTCTCCAGAATGAGCTCATGATTTATTGTCCAAGATATGTACAACCTCCATGCTCTGTGACATGGCCATGTTCTTGATAGCTGAAGGGAATGGGAACATCTCAGATATTAGTGTGACCAGTAAAGTCTCATTGGAGAAACCCTGCTTTGGGCCATTTGCTTACCTATGGTTCTGTTGCCTTGAATGTCAGGAAGGTCTTTGTTTCAGGCCACCCCTTTTTGAAGCCTGAAGAAACAGTTTTCAAATGGAAATGAATGGGCATCACCTGTGGCTCATTGCTTAATTTCTTTGGAAAGGGATGTGTCTTAATCAGACACTAGGCCCTGGTTGAGGCTGTGGCTAAGATTCTCAGCTCCTGATAAATCTAAAGAAGATCCCATGTGTGCATCCAAAACCAAAATGGCAAAAGGATCAGTCATTGTGGATGAAGTCTCTTGCCTTCCTCTGTTAGGTTCCTGACGTCCATCAAGTGAGAATAGGATTCCTATAGGTCAAATGAGTTATTCAAAGTCCTGCATAAGTGCTTGGTTTCTCTCATGATGCCAAATCACATAAGCAATCTATACCTGACAGTCAGTAGGCCTCAAATTGGAGAAGCAGAGCAGTATTAATGGCACGCCTATTTGATCACTCTTGGTTCACAGAAAGGGTTTCCAGACCACCCTAAATTTAGACAAATGAGGGGCAATGGTGGATATTTTGGACACTGTCTTGGGCTGCATCCCTCATGGAAACCTCCAGCCAGAGTTTATGATGAGTGCCTATATGGATGAAGATGAGGGCCATGTGGGAATGTTTTGGTTTTAATTGTGGTCATTTGTGTGGCGGTTGGATGAGATGACAGGGTCCACATGGGCTTGAACTCTGGTGTGATTCTCCTTGGAGAATGAGTTCTGGAACTGACCTCAGAGAAGTATTGCCATTAATTGTGTTGGCATTGTAGGAGGCCACACATGAGAGTTGCCCTTGAAACCTGAGATCTAGGCCCAGGATGGCTTTCCACAGAGAGCTGAAAATCTCAGCAAGGATATCACATGATTTTATTCTGAAAAACTTGGCAGCCATAGTTAGAGTCAAAAGACACATGGACCTCACGTTGTAGACCTCAATGGGCCTGGCTTCATGTGACCTTTTGGCCAGTGTTTGGGAAGCCTTGCCTGTTAGAGTTCCTCAGAGCTTTCATTGAAATGAGCTTCCTCCCCATGTAATGGTTCCTGGATGAATGGAAACCCCAAAGTGCCTCCAACTTCATTCTTGAAAAATGGAAAGATAAATACCATGAAATTTTTGAAATTCCCAATGACCAGATGGCACTGGAGAACCATTGGATGTCCTGTTGCTGATCATGAGTGTAACAGACAGTGCCTTGATTGACTGGGTTTCATGAAAATGGTGTAGAACAGAGATGCCAGTAAGTTGGAGCCTGCTGAGTAGTGGGCCTAGAGCAGTGGTAGGCAGGTGTGTGATAATACATCTGTGATGTGGCCATGTGGATCTGCCATTGGCGTCCAAATGGCTTGTGACTGACTTGATGCAGCCAGGAGACCATTATATGAAAAGGCATCTTGTTATATGCAGGGTTTTCAGGGCAATGTTCAGAATTAGGTTGCTATGGTCAAGGCGGCAAGCAATGTGGGATAGAAGCCCAGTTGGTGCATTCTCCTGCAGAGCCTGACCCACCACACGTTACAAGACTCCCTCATGCACTGTGTCCCAGTTGAACTCCTTGTATGTCATGAATCAAATACCAAACTCCCAGTGCAGCAGCAAAAAACACCACGAAAAGTGGAGGATGACCAAATGGCTTCAAAGTCCACACGGGGTGTCACTTTGCCCGAAGAGACCACAGTTTACCTACAAAGAGACTTCAGCACTGCTGCCTCATGTTCATTGGAAAATAAGAAACCATGTCCTCCAGGTCACATAGATACTGACCCAGGTTTGATGGTCTCACTTCAAAGGAAGCTAAAGCTCCTGACAACAACATATATTTCAAATGCCCAAACTCAGAGGCAGTTTCTCAAGAAGTCTTTAGGCCAGCATAGCTCCATGATTGTGGAGTGTTTACACTGTCCCTTACTTTTGGAAACTCCTCTACCACCTCCAAGGTTGTGAACTCCTGAGCATTTTCCATTCCACATATGTATTCACAGATTTTCTAACTCTTCTTTTCTAATTGTGTTTTACCTGGGGCGAAGATAATTTCAAGGCATTTTTCTGGATGAGAGTGGGAATATTTTTTGTGGCACATATTTGCATACACATTGGATTTATTTTCCTATTTTCCATTTGAAGTACTGAATCCGTGACACTAACCCATACCCTACTTGTCTCTGACTACTAATCCTAATAAGATGGAGAAAAATAACCCAAACAGAATATAAATACAAGCAGTTCAGAGGAGGCATGGTGTATAGTTGGACATGGCTTTTGCATGACAAAATGTAGGTGCTATAAATCTAGTCGATTTAAATTGAAATAGTTCTCCATGTATTTTAAAATTTAACAAATATGTGAATTCCTCTCTCCCATTTTATGTAACCTATTGAGCACATCTATTTTTATATGCACATATAGAATACTACCTGGTATCACACATACGTTCTTGTGAGGTGTCTGACTTGACAGATACAAATGATGAGAAGTGATCACTCCACCTAAACGCTATGGGATTTGAAAATTCATCCTATGTGTGAGCCTCCTAGTTGAACAATATTATACATAAATCCATGTTCAGTAAATTGAATATTTTTCTATCTGTGTAAGATATATATATCACGGTGAATTTCGATTGGCATATATATTGCTACTTTTTAATGTCTCTCTCTCTCTCTGTGTGTATATATACACACTCCAGATTTTTTTAAAATATAAAATATATATGCCTTATTATACACTCCCTAAATTTTTTCATATTCATGTATGTGGATTTATAGTCTACATTTCAAAATGTTATTCTCTGAAATATTCATCCACCTGAAATACATATTTGCTTCCTAGTAATGAAAACTAACTTCAGTGAATGGTGCATACATATCCTAATATTTCTACAATAATTGACCCAGTTTCTCAGTAATGCAAGTAGATTCATATGGGACATGATGTGTATTTTCATGTTCATTCTTATTCGCCACTGGTACATTACTATTTCTTCAGGTAATGCACATAATAGAGTATATATTTCATCCACAAGTTAGCAAAATTATGGGTATGTGTTTCACTTTCAATAATTTTCTGTTTCAGAACACATGTATTCCTCCATGTTTCTTGACTGGTCTTTTCATGAGACTTCTTACCAAACCCATTATTTTCGATTTCCATAATCCCTTTTGAAGCAAAACTCACACACCGTTCATGATAAACCATAACCCTAATATTACCATTAGATGTATAACTGGATGGAATGAATGATTGTATATCAATATAAGATTTCTTATATATTTTCAGATATCAAATCAAACCATTATTTAAAGTGGAACCAGTTATATTATATATTCACAGTATAGTCTATTCATGCATTGTCTCTATATTCATAGACACAGGGTACACCTCATTGTAAACTCAATACTAATTTATACGTATTCAAATTATGGCTCCCAGAAATGGTGGAAGAAATATTCATGTCACCTGATCTACATATACAATTTAACCCAGTAATATTCTGGACACAAAAAGAAAAGGTCACACTTATGTTTCTACCAAAGCCTAAATGTAAAGTTAACATGGATTACTAAAAACATCCATGTCCAGGTTGCCTATCCTCTCAAAAGTCAATCCTATTTGTGACAATATATTTGTTTCTTCCTAAGATAATATATCCAACATCAACCCTGTTGAAAATGCCTAATTCTATCACACACTTTATACTTTGCCTGATTTCGTAATGTCTCTATTGATATCTGCTTTCCTACATATTTTCCCCAGTTCATCATTGTGATGGTTCATATGTGCTCACATTTACATTCACTCTCTAGCCAAAACCCTATTGCTAAAGAACTTTTGTTCCAAATCGTATACTCACTCTCCTTCCTAAACATACCGACTATCTTCCTAATCCTACCGACTATCCCTTTTTGACTGGATGTTCTCTTCTACATTCAATCATCCAAGTAATGTTCAGGTGAGCGTCGGAGGAAGAGACCACCAAGAGACTGTCTCATGGAACAGCAAAGGGTTTATTGGGGGTCCAGCATGCTGGGGCTCAGAGCTCCCTTGAATCGAGCAGAGAGCCCTGAGGACATCTTAAGCAGAGCTTATGTGTTTTCCTTGTAGAGGGCAGGGAGGGAAGTTTATTGATGGGTCAGGGCGAGTGGGCAGTTTGCATGCAACCGGGAGAGGGAGTACATTATATATTTTGGAAGTTGGAGACAGCACATTCTGGGAACAAGATTAGCAAACAGTTCTCAAGATTTCAACAGTGTTTTGTTAAGCATACAGAAAAAGAGGAAGTGACAAGTACCATTTTATTAACCTTTCATTCCCCACGTCTTCTTCTGGCTACTTTTAATCATAAAAGTGATCATTGGAGTGGTGTCACATTCTATGTCTGCTAGTGGGGTATTACCATAAGTTTAACTTCTCTAATTTGAGCTTGGAGAAATGAAAATACATGGTTGAGCAAACAGGGTTTTATAGTTAGCAAGAATGTGAGTATTATTATTGGACTGGCCAAGGTTGATAAACGTATAGTTAACCAGGGGGACTGTGTGAACCAAGACTCAAACCACCCTTTTTGGGCCTATCTCTTTCGTTGACACTCTTCAAGGCATCCTTTTATTTTACTCATAAATTTTTTACAACTCCAGTATTGTTGCCATAAAAATAACATTCTTCCCTCAATGCAGCACAAAGGCACCATTCTCTCAAGAAGAGGAGGTCCAACCCTCGATTGTTGTATGAAACAACATCAGAGAGAGAGGTTAAAGATTCCCAAAAAGCTGTGATGGAGGTTTCTAATATCTTTAAGTTTTGGTCTATTGCTGCTTCTAATTGGGTATTTTGCTGTGTACCATGGACCAAGGCAGTGGTTCCTGTGACCTCCCCTGCAGCAACTCGTATTCCTAATAGGATGGCTGAAGTGAGGGATATATGTTCCCTGTGGAACGGGGTTGTATGCCCCCCTGTTTGATCTTCAAATGAACCTGCATCATGATAGAGCACTCTGGGTAACCTCTGCACCATTACACATTTAATCACCACTGTTGACCATTTAATGAAAACATAAAAATGTTTAAGTATATAGAATTATACTGTTGTAGGAACAGTCAAGACAAGGCACCTAAGATAGCACCAAAGCTAGGGAAACAGTCCTATTTGCTTGCAAACGGATACAGAGGGCATTGCTTCTGTTGTAATCAATTAATCCCATGAACCCCAAGTTTAGGAAGTTTCAGAATTTTGTACCCAACATGTAAGGGAATGTGCTCAGAAGTTCGCAGTCAGCAGAAATTCACAAAAAGCAGTTTTTTTATGTTTTTTTCCTCTGTTCTGAGCAAATTAACTTTTCAAGGACACCTGGGAGGTGGAGAGATATTTCATCCCTTTCTTTTTTCCGCTTGCCAGCTATTACCATGGAGCCAGTTGGTAACTTCTTTATCATAGAAATGTAGCCATCTCTTTGAAGCCCCAGCTCAAAGTCAGAGGCCTTGTTCACATATTTTGTGAAAAACTAGTAAGGGGGTGTCTAGCTTACAAGTACTGATTGTTTTAGCCAGTGGCCAAGTAGAACAGGGCCACATGAAAACAGGAAGTTTGTCTACACTGAACTCTTTTATAGGGACTCTTTTGCTGAACGTCCTAAAGTCAGCCATGGTGAAGACATCTGGAGAAGATCAGTTAAGACTTTTCTGTGGGTGTGGAACAGAGGGGAAAGAGAGGGAAGGCGGGACTTAGAGCAGTTCCGAGGATCTGAGAATGAGTACAGAGAGATGTAAAAGAATAATGGGAAAGGGGTTTGGGATTTTCTAGCAACAAAAACTTGAGCAGTAGAACAGGTAGAAAAGAGGGGAAGATGGGAGTGTGTATCCAAAAAGCCTGTGAGGGACTTTAAATTCTTAGTAACCTGTTTTCAGTGATGACAAAGCAACTTTAAAGACCATTTTTATTACATCTTGGATAGGGGTCTTCTCAGCTATTTTGAGCTTTAGGTTAGCTGGTAAAAGGACCTGGTGAAACCCCGTATGGGTGCTGACAGGAGAAGAGAGGAGTGAGTGGGTAGAGTGGTAACTAAGTACCTGCTACCTCAGCAAGGGGGCAATGGTCTGAGAACCGGCGGATGTTTGGGTTGTTGATCTAGTAACGGGATGAGAGAAATCAGGTTGTTGAGGTGGGAGTGACAGCAGAGAGACTAGAGCAGAAGGCTGAGGGTGAGGATCTATTGGAGAAGCATAGTTCAGGATGTGAGCGAAGGACGGAAAAGGCCTCCACATAGGGGAATCTCTTTTCACGCCTTTGAGCCCTTCCCAAAGTTAAAAAGGTTCCACAGAATTTGAGGATCTAGAGACCCCTCTGGGTGCCATCGATTTAGGTTATCTTATTGGTAATATGGCCAATGCTGTGTACTGAATTTGATTAGGAGTTTGGGTTCCATCGTGCAGCCCCTGTATGCTCACATCCCCTTGATTACAGAAGAAGTCGGCTTTTCCCACACACAGCCATGGCTGTTTGTGGCTTTGATAGTTCACCGGGCAAACATAGTAATCTAGGCTAGCCGACCTGCATCTGGCTCACGTGTCCCTACATCCATAATGTTTGTTTCCATTACATATGATACGGAAGGGATTTAATGGAATTTTAGTGGGATCCTCTTCTTCAGGGATATCTGAATAGGAAAGACATATAGCCAGCTGACAAATGTCTGGGTGGAGAGATGGCCACCAGGTCCCTAAGGGGGCTGTATGCAAGATTGATTAAACTTCTTGTCCAGTAGGATTTGTGATCAGCCATCGCTGCTGAAAGGGGTGATGAGGGTTAGAAATACTGGTGGTCAAGGGGAGAGTCTATAGCCTTATCCACACGGCGAATGTGCAATTTGAAAGGGTTACCAGTCTTTTCCAGTTTCCAGCCAATTCCAGTTTCCAGTCAATGTCTGGACAGGGCGCAGGTTTGAGATGAGAGGCATGCATCCAGGAAGTGATTCCATCTACCTTTACCACTGTAGGTGTTATAAGTAGCACCTGGAATGGTCCTTTCCAGCGGGGTTCCAGCGATGTCACCTGATGTCGTCTTACGAAGACAAAGTCTCTTACTTGATATCGATGTGGAGTCCCCTCGTCCCCAGTTTGGTAGGCAGTGGCCAGCTGTTTTCACAGGTGTCACTGAATTCTTTCAAGTGCTTTAAGTCTGTCAAGCAAGCTGGTGTGGAAGGGATTGTAAGGTCTTAGAGTTGGTGTTAGGTCCCTTACTGGAGGAGGGGCACCATAGAGAATTTCATAGGGGGTGAGGTTACACTAAAATCAGAGTGAGTATTTTCTTCATTTAACAGTGCATAAGGCAGGAGCATAGTACAATCTTTTATTCCGGTCTGTAAGCTTAATTTTGTTAAGGTCTGTTTAATGGTTTGGTTCATTCTTTCTACCTGTCCTAAACTCTGGGGTCTATAAGCACAATGTAACTTCCAATTAATCCCCAGGGTCCTGGCTAACCCCTGACTTACCTGGGCCATGAACGCCGGTCCATTATCAGACCCTATTAACTTAGGCAGGCTGTATCTTGGAAAAATATCTTCTAGGATATTCTTGACCAAAATTTGCGCTATTTCTTTTCTTTTTTTTTCTTTTTTTTTTGTGGGGAAGGCTTCAATGCATCCTGAAAATGTATCTACAAAGACTAGGAGATATTTAAGTCCATACCTTGCTGGCTTTATTTCAGTAATGTCCACTTCCCAGTATTGTCCTGGTTTGGTTCCTCGTATGTGCTTTCATACAGGAAGCTTGGAAGGGTAAGCATTTACCAATTGATGAACCCGACAGGCTTTTGTTACCCATTCAGTTATTTTCTTCACTGTGAGTCTGTTAGTGGAAAACTCTGTTCTTGATCCTTCAGGAATGCCTGCAGTTTCTTTGAACCAAGGTGAGTGAGTTGATGTACATTTTCTACTGACATAGTTAGAGCCGTGGCTCTTGGAGTTTTTACTGAAAGATTTAGAAATTCCACTTAAGGGCCTTCAGGGTTAAAATTTATTTTGGCCCAGAGCTTGGTGAGCAGATCTCCGCCGATCAATGGGGCCAGGCATTCTGGGACTACTAAGAAGGAGTGATGGATTTTTCCTTTTCCCAGGTCCATGGTCCTCTTAGTTGTCCAAGCCCGATATTTACTGCCATTAGCCCCTTGAAATAGAGATTTTTTTATTTGATAGAGGGCCCAATGTGGCCTTATGGGCTCAGTATATTGCCCCTGTATCCACTTCAAAGTTTACTGGGGTCCCCTCCACTTCAAAAGTTACTCTGAGCTCGGGGAGGGGATCTGAGCCCCGACTTTCTTAGTCATCCTCCAGAGTCAGAATGGCTGGCTGGCGTGGCTGTCGCTTTCTATATCTATTTTGTCCCAGTGTCCTTTTTGTTTGAGTAGGCACATTGATCTGAGGCCAAGGGTGGCCTCTGTCGTGGGCCAATGTATACCTTCTTGTCTCCCTGTTTCTTAATTTTTGGCCTATTTGTTGTTGTAACCTGGACCTTAGTCAACGCCTTACTCTGCCTTTTGTTTCTTTTATCCTCCATTTGCTCCCTTCTCTTCCTCAGTTTCTCTCTTATAGTATACCTTCTCAGCTTCTCTGACTAAATCTCTCAAAGTCATATCTTGTAATCAATCTAAGCTTTGTAACTTTGTTTTAATATCCAGGGCAGTTTGCCCAATAAAGGCCATCGTGACAGATGCCTTTTGATTCTCTGCCTGACGATAAAAAGGATTATAGCTCCTATATGCCTCCATAATTCTCTCTAGAAACATAGAGGGAGATTCATCAGGCCCCTGATAATCTCTCTTACCTTGGCCAAATTAGTTGGTCACTAGCGGCTGCTCGGAGACCCACTATTAGAGCCCGGCGATAAGTGGACAGATGATCCCTACCTTCAAAGGTGTTGGGGTCCCAGTTGGGTTGGTTCAAGGAAAAGCCGCCTTTGATTATGTTGGTAAGTTGTGTCGGATGCAAACCTGGTCCAAGGATTTTTTTTTAGCTTCCTGGAGAATTCCCTTTTTTTCCTCTGTCATGAAGAAAGTCCCTAGCAGTTGTTGGCTGTCATCCGAAGTAGGCTGGTGTGAAAACATCAATGACTCAACCACACCTGAGAGCCGGGTGGGGTCCTCGGTAAAAGGGGGATTGCTATTTTTTAAGTTACATAGGTCTGAAGAGAAGAACGGCCAATACTGGTAGGCTTGAATTTTCCCCCAATGGCCATTGTCAATCATTGGTCCATAGGGTCGAAGGGGAGGCATCCCAAGAGTTCCAGGGTTTTCAATCATTCACCGCCAGCGAGTTCCTTTAGCAGGGCCAGCTTCCTCCATGGGAGGAGGTGCTGTGTGTGCTGCAGGGGAATTACCTGGAGGGCGCTGGGCCGGCTTAGCTTCCTTCAATGGAGGAGAGGCTGAGTCAGCAGCAGGGGTATCACTTAGAGGGTGTTGGGGGTTAGAGGATGAGGGAAGGGGATAAGGAGCGGGAGGAGAGTCCAGTAGACTCAAATCTGGTGACACAGGGAAAACAGAGTGTGGAGGAGGAGGAGGAGCAGAGTGTTTGTGAGTTCCTGGGGGAAGGAGTCATTACGGGGGCAGGGGCAAGGAAAGGCTTGACCCATTGAGGAGGAAATTTGCAGAGGTCCTGCTGAATTAAAATATATGGCTGTTGATCCAGATGACTATCTGGCCACGGCTGAAAGACAATATCTCTGAATTATAAATTAGTGGGAAGTAGAAAGATCCTTCTAGGGGCCATCCGACTCCAAAGGTGGGCCATTCTGAGGTACAGAGAGTCTGCCACATCCGGGGCGTTACTGAAATAAAGAGATTCTGAGCCCTTAAACCGACTTTGGTATAGTGATCAAGGGTCAGGGACAGAGGCATTGAAGTGCTCTGTTCCATAATGAGAGATACACAAACAGTGAAAGCAAGACCCATGACACAGGCAAGACAAGACAATAAAGACAGGCAATGGACGTTCAACACTGAGACCATGACTGAGTAGCCGGCAAAATCCGATGGACTGGCAATACTGAATCCGAAACAAAATATCACTGAGTCAAGGAGACTATTGTTCCTCAATTTCCCGAGTCCTCTCAGGCGTCCTCCAGGGACGTGGCCTGTGGTTCTGTAACACGACTGTCAGCCATCATCAGAGAGAGCTCACACTCTTCATTGACAGCCATTTTGCCAAACCCTAACATGAAACCTGAAACCAGAAAGAGGCGCCTTACTTATCTGAGGGGGGTCCATTGGGGTCTCTCGTCCACCGCTGCTTGATCTCTGTGGAACCTCCATATGTAAAGGTCAGGCTAGTGTCAGAGGAAGGGACAACCAAGAGACTTTAACATGCAACAGCAAAGGATTTACTGGGGGTCCAGCATGCTGGGGCTCAGAGTTCACTTGAATAGAGCAGAGAGTCCTGAGAACAGCTTCAGCAGAGCTTATATACTTTTCTTGGAGAGGGCAGGGAGGGAAGTTTATTGATGGGTAAGGGTCAGTGGGCGGTTAGCGCTTAACCGGGTGAGGGAGTACAATCTGCAGTTTGGCAGATGGGGACAGCACATTCTGGGAACAAGATTAGCAAACAATTCTCAAGATTTCAACAGTGTTTTATTAAGCGTACAGAAACACAGGAAGTGACAAGTACCTATTTTATTAAACTTTCACTACCAACTATCCCTTTTTGACTGGATGTTCGCTTCTACATTCAATCATCCAAGGTACAAGGTCCCATGTCATTGTATATGGATTTATCTGAGACAACTTTGCAGAAAGTAATTCAAAGCTAAGTAGTCCCAATCAAGGGACCAATGCCCTTCTGGGCTTCAAATCTTACTTAGATTTCTGTTTTCATACATATATTTTACCTATGTATTCTACATATATTCAAATATATATATCTCATAGAATATATATTTCATCCAGAGTTTCACAAATTTATAAGAATTTTTTTTCATGTTTAATCAATTCCTTCTTCAGAACACATTTATTCCTCCAGGTCTCTTGACTGGTCTTTTCATGAGACTTCTTGCCATACACATTATTTTTGACTTCCACAATCACTTTTGAAGCAAAACTCACACACTCTTCATGATAAATCATAACACTCATATTACCATTAGAATGTAACAGGATGGAATGAATGATTGTATAGCAATATAAGATTTTCTGTATATTTTCAGATATCAATTCGAAAAATTATTTAAAGTTGGAACCAGTTATATTATTTATTCTCAGGATAGTCTATTCATGCATTATCTCTATATCCAAAGACTCCAGGTACACCTAATTTTACACCCAACACTTATTTATACGTCTTCAAAATATTGCTCACAGAAATGGTGGAAGAAATACTCATGTCACCTGATGTCCATATACATTTTATCACAGTAACATTCTCGACAAAAAAGCAAAGGTCACACTTTGATTGTACGAAAGCCTAAATGGAAAGTGAGCATGGATTACTAAAAACATCTATGTGCAGGTTGCCTAATGCTCTCAAATGTCAATCCTATTGTTGAGTACATATTTGTTTCTTCCTTAGATTATATATTCAACAACAACCCTGTTAAAAATGCCTAATCCTATCACTGACTTTATACTTTGCCTGATTTCATAATGTCTGTATTCATATCTGCTTTCCTATATATTTTCCCCAGTTCATCATTGTGACTGACTCTTCACATATACTAACTTTTACATTCACTCTCTATCTGAAACCCAATTGCTAAAGAACTTTTGCTGCCAATCCTATACTCACCCTTCTTCCTAAACCTACCAACTATCTTTCTAATAATACCGACTATCCCTGTTTGACTGGATGTTCTCTTCAACATTCAATCATCCAAGGTACAAGGTCCTATGCCATGGTATATCGATTTATCTGACACATGTGTGCAGAACAAAATTCAAAGCTAAGTATCCCAATCAAGGGCCTAATGCTCTTCTGGGCTTCATATCTTACCTAGATTTCTGTTTTCATACTTATATTTCACTTGTATATTCTTGTAAATATCACAGGTACCCAATACCATTATTCATCAATCAGAATGATTCCTAAGCCAAATCGAACCTGTTATTAAGCCTTACCATACACTTTTCCCTCAATCTAACTATACAGAAGAGCAGGGACAGAGTTTGTCTTACAATACAGAAATAGAGGGGATCTTCCACCGGCAGAGAACCTCAAGGTCCATGCAGAAATGATCCCTGGAGAAGATGTATGCAGCTATTTAGGACCTGAGAGAGCAAAAGTCATCTTCCATGGCAAACAACCTGCTCAGAATGAAGGGATTTGTCTGAATCAGCCACTTTCTTCTTTATGTAGAGAAGACGGACCAAACGAGGCTTGTATGGTGAGCTGTTCCCAGGTGCCTATGGTTGATATACCATTTTAACTTGTGAAACTGTCACAGGAAGTAGAGGCAGCCTCCATCACATGAGACCCTTCGAAGCTACTGTTAAAACAAAGTGGTTGCCAAGGTAGTGTCATAATTCAGTTCCTGAAGGAAGTGAACTAACTAATTTATTGGTGATGGAGCTCTCTGAACTTGGGATCCAAGAAGCCTGGCATCCAGAGACAGTCCCAGTCACAGTCCCAGTGGGCTAACTTATTTGGATTTACCAAGAACAGAGTAAGTCTTTTTTGGTACCTACTGATATGAGGATGGCCAAATGCCAGGAAAGCTCTGAAGAGGGGTCTTTCATGAAAAAGCAGGTAGTGGCTCACCTCTGGCTCCTGACAACTTCACAGTGTTGGCCAAGGAGATCAGATCTGAGACAGGACAGGCCATTTTGGGGTAACAAATAATGGCCAACCAGTCAGAGGACACTCCGGATATTCACAGACCTTCTTGGGTAAAGAAGTTGCCTTTGTGAGTGTGGTTGTGTGTTTGTGGCTTTGTCACATGTTCTGAGAATTGATAGGAAAAGCAGTTTGTTTGGTTTGGAGTGGACTATTTCTAGTAAGTCATTTGACAAGGCGAGTGTTTCTAGGTCTGTGTATCCCACTGTGTCCGTGGTTGTCGACATTAGAAAAGAGAATGTATCAATGGATGTGTCCTGTCTAGTAGAAAGCTTCCCAGCATTCATTCTGCCCAATTTGTGAATGGACTGCGGTTTGACTTTTCGATTGGCAACACCTCCTATCTCCTTAAGTTTCTGTTTTCTTCCTGAATTGTGGGCACTGTCCAGAATGGGCAAATGGTTTTGTGTTCAAGATATGTACCACCACCAAACTCTGTGACATGGCCATGTACTGGATAGCTGAAGGAAATGGCGAGCATCTCAGAAAACTCAGATACCAGCGTGACCAGAAGAGTCTCAGTGGGAAACCCTGCTTTGGGCCTTTTGCTTACCTATTGTTCTGTTGCCCTGAATGTCAGGAAGGTCTTTGCCTCAGGCCACCCCTTGGTGAAGGCTGAAGCAAACAGTTTTCAAATTGTAATGAATGGGCATCACCTGTGGCTCTTTGCTTAATTGCTTTGAAATGGGATGGGTCTGAATAAGCCTCTTTGCCCTCTGTGATGCTGTGGTTAGATTTTCAGGACCTGAGGGATCTAAAGAAAAATCTCTTCTGTATCCAAAACCAAAATGGCCAAAAGAGCAGTCATTGTGGATGAAGTCTCTCGCCTTCCTCTAAGGATCCTGACCTTTATCAATTGTGAATCGGGATCTTTCGGTCAAATGTGTTCTTCAAAGCCCTGCAGAGGCTAGCCCAGAGATGCGTGGGTTTTCTCATAACTCCAATTCACATAAAGAATCTAAACCCCAGAGCCAGTAGGCCTCAAATTGGAGAATTGGAACAGTATTAACAGCAGTCCTATTTGATCACTCATGGTTAACAGGAAGGGTGTCCAGGACACCCTGACTTTAGGCAAATGAGGGGAAAGGAAGTTTATTTTGGACACTGTCTTGCACAGCGCAACTCATGAAAACCCCCAGCCAATGGATATTATGTGTGTCTATTGGAAGAAGATAAGGGCCATGTGGGAGTGTTTTGGTTTTAATTGTGGTCATTTGTTTGGCGTTTGGAAGAGATGACTGGGTCCACCTAGGATTGAACTCAGGTGTGATTCCCCTTAGAGACTGTGTTCTGTAACTGACCTCAGAGAAGTATTGCCATGTATTGTGTTTGGATTTTAGGAGTCCACCCATGAGAGTCGTCCTTGGAAACTGAGATCTACGCCCAGGGGGGCTTTCCACAGAGCACTGGGAATCTCATCCAAGATATGCCATGATTTTATTCTGAAAGATTGGCAGCCGTAGTTGAGAGTAAAAACACACATGGACCTCACATTGTAGACCACAATGTGACCTTTTGCCTACTCTTTGGGAAGCCTTGTCTCTGAGAGTTCTCCAGAGCTTTCATTGAAATGAGCTTCCTCATCAATTAATGGTTCCTGAATGAATTGAAACCCACAGTGCCTTCAACTTCATTTATGAAATTTCAAAAACTTCATTTTTGAAATTTCCATGACCAGGTGGCACTGGAGAACCTTAGGATGTCCTGTTGCTGATCATGAGGGTACCAGACAGTGCCTTGATTGACTGTGTTTCATGAAAATGGTGTAGAACTGAGATGTCAGTAAGTTGGAGCTTTCTGAGTAGTAGGCCTAGAGCAGTGGTGTGCAGGTGTGTGATAAAACATCTGAGGTGGGGTCATGTGGATCTTACACTGGCTCCAAATGGCTTGTGAATGACATGGTGCAGCCAGCACACCCTTGTATATAAAGGCATATTGTTACATAGAGAGTTTTCAGGGCAATGTTCACAATCTGGTTGCTATGATCAAGGGGGCAAGCAATGTTGGATAGAAGACTGGTTGTTGAATTCTCCTGCAGACCTTGACCCCCCACATATTACAGGACACCCTCCAGGACTGTGTCTCAGTTGAACTCCTTATATGCCTTGAAGCAAATACAAAACACCCAGTGCAGGAGCAAGAAATAACACGAACACTGGAGGATGACCAAATGGCTTTCAAGTCCACATGGGGAGACACTTAGCCCTAAGTGGTCACAGTTTAGCTACAAAGAGAAAATTCAACACTGCTGCCTCATGTTCATTGAAAAATAGGAAACCATGTCCTCCAGGTCACATAGATGCAGACTCAGCTTTGATGTTCTCACTAAAAAGGAAGCTAAAGCTCCTGACAACAACGTATATTTCAAGTGCCCAACCTCATTGTCAGTATCTCCAGAAGTCTTTAGGCCAGTAGAGTTCCATGTTTGTGGAGTTTTACCCTGTGCCTAAGTTTTGGAAGCTCCTCTAAAGCCTCAAAAGTTTTAAACTTCTGAGAATTTTCCATTCCATATATGTATTTACAGATTTTCTGACTCTTCTCCTCTAATTTTGTCTTTCTTTGGGCGAAGGTTATGTCAAGCCATTTTCTGAATTAGAGTGGGAAGTTATTTGTGTAACACATATTGCATACACATTGGATTCATTTTCCAATTTTCCATTTGAAATACTGAATCCCTGACACTAACTTATACCCTACTACACTCTGACTACTAATTCTAATATGATGCAGAAAAGTAACCAAATCAGAATTGAAATACAAGCAGTTCAGAAGAGGCATGGTGTATTCTTGAACTTGCCTTTTGCATGATAAAGGTTAGGTGTTATAAATCCAGTCTATTTTTAATTGAAATAGATATCCATGTGTTTTTAAAGTTAACAAATATGTGAATTCCTGTCTCCCTTTGTGTGTAGCCTATTCAGCACATGTATTTTAATATGCACATATCGATTCCCAGCTGGTATCACACCTACATTCTTGTGAGGTGGCTGACTTGGCAGATACAAATTTTGAGAAGGGATCACTCCTCGTAAACGCTGTTGGAACTGAAATTCAAACTATGGGAGAGCCTCCTAGTAGAACAACATTATACATAAATCCCTGTTAAGTAAATTGAATATGTTTGGATCTGTGAATGATGTGTATTTCATGGTGAATTTCGATTGGCATATATGTTGCTACATTTTAATATCTGTGTGTGTGTGTGTGTGTGTGTGTGTGTATACACACACACTCTACAGATTTTTCAAAATATGAAATATATATGTCTTATTTGCACTCCCTAAATTCATTCATGTTCAAGTATGTGGATTTATAATCAACTTTTCACCAGATTATTGTCAGAAATATTCATCCACCTGAAATACATATTTGTTTCCTAGTACTGAAAACTACCTTCAGTGAATGGTGCATACAACTCCTGTTCATAGCTGCAGCCTAAGGGGCCCAGCAAACTTCCAGCTGCCTGCAAACTTTCAGCTGCCGGCTGATGATTGGCTCACAGTGGCCCCAGCAACATCTAGCTGATTGGCTCCTCTGCGGTGATGCTCATTGGAGATGCTCATTGAGCTGTTTCCCCACCCTTTCAGACTGCCAGCTGATATTTGGCTCACAGCGGCCCCAGCAACATCTAGCTGATTGGCTCCTCTGCGGTGATGCTCATTGGGCTGCTTCCCTGCCTTTTCAGATCACAGAGCTGCTCATTGGGGGACTTTTTTGACTCCACACGTGACCCAGCCAATCGGCCTCAAGAGCAGGAGGATTGTGGGAAGTGGAGAGAGGCTTGTGTGGGAGGGAAAGGCTTGTGGGAAGCCGGTGGTGACAGTTGGGGCTCTGAGGGTTTTTCCTGAGAGGCTCTTTTGCTTGGCGTGTGTGGTTCTAAAAATAAAGTTGCTTTCTTTTGAAAAGTGGCTCCTGATTGTGCCCAGCCAGACTGCAGCATTTGGTGGCTCGCATGGGGAGCGACTGAGGGTAACTGATAAGGTAAACTGCTTGCCCCTGAGGGCAGGACAAGAGGATGGGTAGCCATTTTAAGATTCCTCTTTTGTTTTGCTTCACATTTGCTTTAAATTGCCTGTCCCTGGAGACGAGTGAGACGGAAGAAAAACCGCTCACATCTGAGGAAAAACTATTTGTGTCTGAGGAACAGATAGAGAGAAAGGCTATAATGATATTTTGTTTTTCCATTTTTATTTCATTCTATCTCTGTTTTGTTTGGTGTTATCTTGTTGGGTTGTATTATATTAGAAATATGGCATCAGAAATTAGAAAAAAAAACAAACTGAAAAAGTGTTAAGTAAATTGTTAGAGGAAGGAGGCATCCCAGTAAAATTAAGAGCAGTCAGGGCATACGTTGATACAATACAAAAATGTAGCCCATGGCTTTTTAAGGAGGAGTTGTTAAATATATCACAATGGAACCATCATGGTGAAGATTTAAAAAGAATAGAAAAGAAAAGCCCAGGGACTCTGCCAGTTGGCACATTGCCATTGTGGACTTTCGTATCTTGTTTGTTTAGTCAAAAGCCTTCAGTTCAGACAATGGTAGAGGAAGGAGAAGACATATTGATTCAAGTAAAAGAGAAGGTCTCTCAAGTTAGTCAGACAGAGGAAAAAATTCAAGTAAAAGAGAAGGTCTCTCGAACCAGTCAGACAGAGGAAAAAAATCATGTAAAAGAGAAGGCCTCTCAAGCTAGTCAGACAGAGAAAGAAAGTGTAAAACAGTAAAAGCCATCAGGGGGAAATTTACAACAGGAGACTACTACTAACACCTTTCTATCACCAGAGGGTGTAAGTGTCCAACCAACAGAACCACCTCTACAGGAGACTGCTACTAATACTTTTCTATCACCAGAGGACGTAAGTGTCCAACTAACAAGGCCACCTCCATATGCTGGGAAGCCCCCAACCCCCACAGTTGATAGTTGGGATCCTGAGACAAGATCTCAAATATTAACATGCCCTATATTTGAGGTAGGAGGGCAGCGTGTTTACCATGCTTTAAATTTCAAAACAGTGAAGCAGATAAAAGAGGCTGTAACAACCTATGGTCCTCAAGCACCCTTCACTGTAAGCATGGTCGAAACCATTAACAACTTGAACATGAAGCCAGCGGATTGCGCTAATATGTGTAAAGTTGTGCTAAATGGAGGACAATACCTGTTATGGAAGGTTGACAATGAGGAATTTTGCAAGGAGACGGCTATGCGAAATGCAGCAGCTGGTTTTCCTCAGAGAAATCTAGATATGTTGTTAGGAAAGGGACCTTATGAGGATCAGCAGCAACAAATTGCATATGATTCTGGTGTATGTGCATAAATTGCTGTAGATGCAATTAAGTCATGGAAGACTTTACAAGGACTTGGAGGTTTACAAGGTCAATTATCTAAAGTAATACAAGGAGCTAATTAACTTTATGCTGAATTTGTCGATAGGCTTATTCAAACAGGTACCAGAGGTTCTGGGAAAACAGAACAAGCAATGCTATTACTAAAAAAACTGGCTTATGAGCAAGCGAATAGTTGGTGCAGAGATATAATTAGACCATGGAAACATGAAGATTTAAACACATATATTAAATTATGTAGAGACATTAATGAACAAGAGCAAGTCGTGGCAACTGCAGTAAAACAGGCTTTAGATGCCAGAGACATTAATGAAGAAGGGCAAATTGTGGCAGCTGCACTAAAACAGGCATTAGATGCCAGGCCAAGAACATGCTAAAATTGTGAACAAACAGGACATTTTAAAAGGAATTGCCCATAGGAGGAGGGTTTAACAAAATTACTTATAGATATTAAAGGTTTTTTTTTTTCAATTCCAATTCATCCTGAGGATAGTCCACGTTTTGCATTTACTATCCCTGAACTGAATCATGAAGGTTCTGATCAGAGATATGAATGGAAAGTACTGCCTCAAGGGATGGCTAACAGCCCAACAATGTGTCAAATTTATTTTAACAAAGTAATCAAGCCACTTAGAAATCAAAATCCTGAACTACAAATATTTCACTATATGGATGATGTATTATTAGTACACAAAGCTAAAAACACATTGCTAGAATGTTATGCCACATTTACAAACTTATTAAAAAATAATCTAGATATAGCAATAGATAAAGTACAATTAAATTGTCTAATTAATTATTTAGGTGTTCTATTATCCTCAACAATGTACCGCCACCAAAAATTCAAATACAAGTAGATCAACTCAAATCACATAACGACTTTCAAAAGTTATTAGGAGACATAAATTGGATAAGGCCTTATCTAGGTATACCAACAAGAGAGTTGGGATATTTATTTGATATCCTAAAAGGTCCATCATATCCCAATTCACGGTACATGTTAACGCCTGAAGCAAGAAAGGCATTAAAAATCATTGAAACATATATGGGAAATATGCAATTGGATAGAATTGATATAAGTTTGCCTTTATTATTTATTGTCTACCAACAAAAAATATTCCTACAGGAGTATTTTTGCAAGAAGGTCCATTATTATAGATACATTTATCTTATTCTCCTAACACTATTCTTACTAGGTACCCTGAGGCTATAGGACAATTAATACCCAAAGGAATAAAAGCAGCAAAGTGAGTGCTTGGGATTGCTCCCAATAAAATTATTACTCCACATACTCTGAATCAAATTGATGAGTTAGTTAATGAGTTAAATACTTGGGCAATAATCATGTGCAAATCTAATGTTTCATTTCATAATCACTTACCATCTAATCCTTTATTGTCTTTTTGGTCATCGCATCCTGTAATTTTTCCAAAATTGACAAGAAAAACACCTATCATGAATGCTCCAAATATATTTACTGATGGATCAAATAATGGTACAGCAGAAATAGTTACACCTGATCAAACTTTTACATTTCTAGTACCCAAACAATCAGCTCAAAATGTAGAGCTTAATGCAGTATTACAAGCTTTTGTGATGTTTAAAGATTCTGTATTTAATTTATTTTTGATAGTCAGCATATAGTTAATGCTATAGTATGCCTTGAAGATGCTGGTAGGATTTCCCATTCCTCTACTGTTTTCTCCTTGCTTTCCACTATACAAAGTATAATCTGGGACAGAAAAGATCCATTCTTTATAGGACATATCAGGGCACATACAGGATTGCCTGGAGCCATCAGTTTGGGCAATGATTTAGCAAATAAAAGTACACATGACATACATATTTTCTCTACACTAGAAGAAGCTATAAATTTTCATAAAAAGTTCCATGTCAAAGCTAATACCTTACAAAAGCCTTCTAAAATAACTAAGGAAAAAGCTAGACAAATAATAAAACAATATCAAAATTGTGTGACCTTTTTACCACAAGTTAATCTTGGAGTCAATCCTAGAGGATTGATACCTAATCATATTTGGCCGATGGACATCACACACTTGCCAGGATTTGGAAAATTAAAATATTTGTATGTTACAGTTGATACTTCTTCTGGATTTTTGATGGGCACCCTTCATGCCGGAGAAAAAACTAAAGATATTATCACTCATTGCTTACAAAATTTTGCCACTGTGGGCGTTCCCAAACAGTTAAAAACAGATAATGCCCCTGGTTATACTTCTACCTCTTTTAAACAATTTTGGTCATCATTTGGCATTACTCATATAACATTAATCCCATACAATCCACAGGGACAAGGCATAGTTGAAAAAGCTCATCAAACTATTAAAAAGTACTTATTAAAGCAAAAAAGACGCAATTGGGAAAGGGTATATATTCCCCAAAGACAAACTTAAAATAACCCTTTTTATTCTAAACTTTTAAAATTTTGATTCATCAGGACTTAGTGCTGGGGAAAGGCATATGTGTCCAAAAAATGTGCATAAGCCCAAGGTTCTTTGGAAAGATATTCTAACAGGACAATGGAAAGGTCCTGACCCAGTAATTGTCTGGAGTCGGGGGTCTGTTTGTCTGTTTCCACAGGAAAACCAGTAGCCGATTTGGATTCCAGAGAGATTAACCAAGGTCCTGACCCCATGATTGTCTGGAGCCAGGGGCCTGTTTGTGTGTTTCCACAGAGAGAACAACAGCTGATTTGGATTCCAGAGAGATTAACTGAAGCGATTTCTACAGAACAAAAAGAAGATGATTTGACTCAAGTCCATATCAGCTGATATCCAAAATTCCAGTTTGCCTACCCTTACATCTAAGATAGAACCAGGATGCTTTTTTCAATATCTATTTTATTATTGCCTTTTCCCACATTTTATTTTGTTTTTTTGAGCTCATACATACCTAGTTTAATGTTTTGGTGATCAGTTCTATTTTTTGACAATAGAGTTTTTAAACATTGCAATGGAGATTTCACATGTAAAAAGTTATAAGGCCTTTACTATTAGGTTATGTGTTGTATGTATTATATTATGTGTGCACACTTGTGTTTTGTGTTATATGTTTGAATGTTCATATGTCCATATATCATATATGATGAGGGCTCATGAAAAAATTGATCCAAATATTTTTTTATTCACATAATTTAAATGGTTTAATTTAAATTGGGTAAACAGCTGTTGAGGATTGTTTTAAAATGTGAACAAAAAAGGAGGTTAACAGATCTGTTTGTTTTCTTTCACATTTCCTTTTCATTATATTTAATAATTCTCTCCAAGACAATGTAAATTGTTAAGAAAATTGTTTTCTTTCAGTGTTTTCTGGAATGTTACATAATTTTTTCTTTAGCCATTATTGCCAGAATTTCTATCTTCGTCACAGTGCTGGTGAAATCAAAGATAAAACCAATCTACAGCTTCTGCAATAGCCATCACTGAACTGCTTGCAGAACTTGCCTGAACACATTGTGAACTCACATGTATGCATTGTAAACTATCTGTTTGTGCAGCAACTTGTGGTAGTGTTGGGTTATATTTGCTGATGATGTCATTGGTGGTACAATTTTTTCAAAAGGAGCCGTCAATTGGCTTGGTGTATCTTCCTCCCTTCTGAGATTCCAAAAGTAAGGGACAGGGTAAACACTCCACAACCATGGAGCTCTGCTGGCCTAAAGACTTCTTGAGAATCTGCCTCTGACGTTGGGCACTTGAAATATATGTTGTTGTTGGGAATTTTAGCTTTCTTTGTAGTGAGACCATCAAATCTGGGTCTGCATCTATGTGACTTGGAGGTCATGGTTTCTTATTTTCCAATGAACATGAGGCAGCAATGTTGAATTCTCTCTTTTAGGGTAAACTGTGGCCACGGGGGGCTAAGTGTATCCACATGTGGACTGTGAAGCCATTTGGGCATCCTTCACTTTTTGTGGTGTTTCTTGCTGCTGAAATGGAATTTTTGTATTTGCTTCACGAAATACAAAGAATTCAACTGTTACCCAGTGCGTGAGGGAGATCTGTCACCTGTGGTAGGTCAGGGTCTGCAGAAGAATGCATCAACCAGGCTTATATTCCACATAGCTTGCCCCCATGACCATAGCAACCCGATTCTAAACATTGCCCTGAAACCTCTCCATATAACAAGATGCCTTTACATAGAAGGGACTGCTGGCTGCACCATGTCTGTCACAAGGAATTTGGAAGCCAATGGGAGATCCACATGGCCCCACCACAGATGTTTTATCACACACCTGCCCACCACTGCTCT